>NC_057811.1:23826377-23840645 GCF_018294505.1 Triticum aestivum | reverse complement strand
AGTAGCAGTAGCGAAGGAATCGCTCGATCGGGTTCAGTTAACAGCCATCGATCGATCGCTCGGGTTCAGTAACGCGTAGCCTGCAGTGCAATCGCTCGGGTTCAGTTAGAGCCCAACGCCTCGCTCGGGTTCAGTTAGAGCCAACACCTCGCACACACGCGCGTACGTGTATGAGAGAAACACGCATCGCTCGGCCCCCGACCTCCCACCGTAACCGGGAACTCCCCGAAATTTTCCTCCCCCTCGCTTCTACCACGGTTTTTTCCGTCATGGACGGCCCAAACAATGTCATGCAGCTGCGTCTCCGGCCCGCCCAGGACGAAAAGCCCATTTTCTGTCATGATTTTTTGTCATAGAAGTAGGAGCCCACCACATCTATGATGATATCGGGTTTTGTCACAATTATCTTCATAGAAGTGTCATATGTATGACAGAAAAAAATTCGTTCGGCCCAAAATGTTACGGATGTGTCTTTTTTTGTAGTGGAGGACTGGCTGGACCGCATTGCCAAGCTCGTCAGTGCTGCAGCGGGATTCCCTGCGCCGTCCCTCTCGCTGCCTCGCCCCCGCTAGCTGCGGGCGACGTGGCTCACGGAGCGCCTCCACCACCTCTGCACCAAGATGGAGCCCTGGCGCCAAGGTGCGCGGCTCCCCGGCGCAACCCTCCTCGTCGGGCGCCCGCACAAGAAGAAGGAAGCTGCCAAGAAGTTCCACGACCACAAGAAAACGCTCCACCGCTCCCAGCACCGCCACGTCAGAATCGCTTGCCGCGGCAGGGCCATGCGCCGCTTGTCGTGGCGGCGCTGGGACACCAGGATCAAGCTCCGCCTCCACGACGGGCCCTAGTGGCCACAGCAGGCTGCCACGCCTTCACTCCTGAGCTGCGTAGCGTTGCCTGGCTAGGCAAGTTCAAGCCAGACTTGCCTCCTCGCTACGACGGCACCCCCGACCCCGCGGAGTTCTTGCAGCTTTACGAGCTGAGCATCGAGGCGGCCAACGACGACGAGAAAGTCATGGCGAACAGGTTCCCCATGGCTCTCAAGGACGCCGCTCGCTCATGGCTCCTGAACCTGCCCCCGAGCTCAATCTCCTCCTGGGATGAGATGCATGACCGCTTCGTCGCCAACTTTCAGGGCACTCGCGACTGCCCTCCGGCTGTGGGTGACCTACGCCGCGTCAGGCAGAAGCCAGGGGAGACCCTGCAGAAGTACATCCAGCGCTTCAACAACGTTCGCCTCAAAATCCCCAAGGACACAGACGAGGCCTTCATTTCGGCGTTTTCCGATGGCGTCCGCAACGTCAAGATGAAGGAGGAGCTTGCCATCCACGAGGAGCTATGCACGGCTTTGGAGATGTTCAACCTGGCAACCAAGTGCGCAAGAGCTGAGGAGGGGTGCCTCTCTCTCCTCGAACTCCCGGCTACCGACCCGGAGGAGAACAAAGCCAAGGCCAAGGACGTGAAGCGCAAGGAAGTAGCCGTGCTCGCGGAGGAGCCGGATAAGAAGCGCGGTCGGGACCACCCCGAGTCGTCCAAGAGCAGCCGGTCGTTCTGCGCCTTCCACAACGTACACAGCGACAACACCAACGACTGCCAGGAGCTAAGGGCCAGTCGAGATGGGTGCTTCGGTCGACGCCCCGATTGCAACGACCGGGGCTACGGCCGAGGAGGAGGACGAGGCGGAGGACACTGGGACGACCGCGGCCCTCGTCAGGAGTGGCATGACCGGCCTCGCGAGGACCGCTGGCAGGATCAGCCTCGTGAGGGCGCGTTGATGGACCAGCCTCGCGAGGATCGCCCTCAGGGCAATGCTGGTCTTCCTCCGCTGCCGCCACCGCCAATTAAGAAGGAACGACGACCACCATCAGGGCGAGGGGGCTGGGGGCTTCCAGGAACCGCGTGCTATCGCTTCCATCTTGGGCGGAGCTCAGGCCCCTTCTTCTCAACGCATCTTCAAGGAGTTTGCTCGCGAGGTGAACGCGGCCCTTCCCAGGCTCGAGGCCACGCGCCCACTCAGGTGGTCCAAGTGCGCGGCCACCGCTGGCGCCCTCCCGATGCTCTGCTCACCCGTCATCAACAACGTTCAAGTCACCAAGACCCTCATCCACGACGGCACAGGGCTTAATGTCCTGTTCGTCGAGACGTTCGACAGCCTCCAAGTGCAGTACGACTAGCTTCAGCCTACCAAGCCCTTCTCAGGAGTGACCGACGGCTCCACCACCCCGATAGGGCAGGTCCGCCTCCCTGTCACCTTCGGACAGCGTGACAACTACTGCACCGAGCTCATCGACTTCGACGTTTCTCACATCCGCCTGCCGTACAATGCCATCCTCGGGTATCCGGCCCTGGCCAAGTTCATGGCGGTGACCCACCACGGCTACAACGTCCTTAAGATGCCAGGAACCGGCGGGATTATCACCGTCCCCTGTGAAGAAAGAGACGCGGTGTGCTCCCTTGAGCGCGCCCAAAGCCGCAGCGATCGAAGACCCCGACAATGACGCAGCACGGTACCCTCCTGAGCCCGTCCCCAAGAAGAAGAAGCAGCTACTCCGCACAGGGCCACGGGAGAGCGGCGCCTCTGGCGGTGCAACATCAGGATCCGTGCCCGCGCCTGGGGCGCCTCCCTCCCAAGCATAGGAAGGCGCGCCCGATGCCCTCCTCGGGCAGGGCTCGTGGGCTCTCTTCTGGAGAGCCTCGGACCTAGCCAACATCACGAAGGAGGCGCTCGGGCACCACATGGAGGCGTGCTTTGCGGCACGTTTCCCTCAAGAGGGGCAAGGGCGAGGAGATCCCGGCGCTCAGGAGTCCATTACCAAGGTCACTCAGGTGCTGCAGGATGCAAGAGCCATGTGCGGCGATCACCGCCCACCTGGCGCGGCCCCCCATCCTGGCGAGCATGGTGGGCTGCGCGTCTGCGTCAACATCCCCGGGCTCAACAGGGCCGCATCTCAGGAGCTCTTCTGGCCTTCACGCATGGGACGTTGCGAGGGCCCACCTGACAGCTATGTTCGCATGCCGTTCGGCCTGCCGAGCGTGGCATCCGCCTTCCAGTGCAACCTACTGAGCATCCTGGTGGCTCAGGAGGCCAGGCATCACGCAGTCCTGACGGAGATGGAGACGGTCCTCGAGGAGTATCCCTGGCCCCCAGAGCCTCCCGAGGCTCAGGGCCCCGGTGGCTCGTGAGGAGCAACCCCTTCGCCACGCATCTTCAGCTACCCCAACATCCCTTCGACAACGGAACCAGGTGACATTCTCTAAGTTTATTTAGCTGGGAGCGCCCCCCGGGCTGCATCATCCGCAGGCGGCGTGGGCCCGTCCCTGTGGCATGTATCCTTTTACGTCTTTAGCATTACTTTGCTGGGGGCGCCCCTCGGGCTGCATCATCCCCAAGCCAGTCGGGTCCAACCCAGTGGCGTGTCTCGTTCTTGCATTTACATAAGCTGATTCGCCTTCCATGCTCGATCGATCCATGGTTATCATCTGCTTGATTGTCACCCACCACGGGGGCTACACATGCTGGCACCGCGCTTGTGCCCGGGTACGTCCCTGCTACGTCAACAAATCTGAGCGGTCGAGTTCTCGCTCGCGGCACGCCTCGCGCACGCCACCTCACCAGGCCCTCAGTGCCTTCATCTTCTTGCAGAGCGACCTGCGGCAGACAGACGATCGTCGTGGCGATCTGTGTCCCTCCTCGTGCTAACCTGCAGGGACCTCCCGAGGACGACAGCAGGCGGTACCACGGGCTCCTTCCTTCTCCCATGAGATTCGCTTGCGCATTAAAAGGGGGGCTCCTGAGCATCGCGACTCAGGAGCTCTTACTGGCTCTCCAGCCCTCACCCCTGGCCTTGACCACGGCATCGCGACCTGGCATACCAGCGGCGGCTGAGCTCGCTCGAGGGCCGGGACCTGAGGAAGCAGAGCACACAGAAGAGCATGGAGAAGAGGGAGAAGCTCGCACGGGCCTAACCTAGCTACCCACCAGTAGTCGACGCACAAGCCTGGCGCAACACAAGGAACCAGCTCCGGTATGCCAAGATAAGTCTCGCGTCTAGATCGACCCAGCGCTACAGCACAGGATCCCCACTTGAAGCAGCCTTGCTATGGCAACGTCACCACACTTTCCTGCCTCTCGGTAGATGCTTGAGCGCTAAAGGGGACCTCTTGAGCATCGCGCCTCAGGAGCTCTTACTGGACCTCGGGCCGCTCACCTCCTGGCCTTGACCACGGCATCGTGACCTGGCATACCAGCGATGGCTGCAGCCTGCCTGGGGACCGGGGCCTGTCGGCGTAGAGCACCATGCTGCTGTGGGGATGGAAAGGGGAGACCGAGCCGAAACAAGACATGCATTCGCAAATTTTCATAATAAGGATAATATGAATAGAGGACATTACATACCCTTTACACGCCCCCTCGGGGTCCATTTCGATTCCTCACAGGGAACAAAAGGAGGGAGTTCTTAGGACCTCTATCTACACGCGCCAGCACAGCCGACGCCATCATCAACAGTAGGCCACGGGAGACCGGCGCCAACCCCATCCAGATCAGCAACGGCGGCGGCCAGACGATGCGGCCTTGCTCCGGGCCCAGCGAGAGCTTGGAGGCACGTAGCTGTCGTCGCTTGTCTCCGGGGTCTCGTAGTGCTCAGGAGAGTCGCTGGACTCCCAAGCGCCGTCGCCGCTGCTAGAAGAGCCGCTAGCGAGGCCAGCGGCGAGCTCAGCGCTAGCCGTTGCACCGCCACGGTGACCCTCCCCGGGGCGCACTCCAAGCGGCGGCCTTCCGTGTCGAAAACCTTGAAGAACACCGTGGAGGCGCCGTCGTATTCGAAGTGGATGGCGAGGGCGCCTTCCACGCGGCAAACCCGGGCGACCTCGCCCCAGCCGCGAATCATGAAGATCTCGCTCGGGGAAACGGTTTCCACCTCCGCTCCAGTCGCCGGGGCGTCGCAGTTGGTGTGCTGCAGCCAAAGCTCAAGGGCCCCCCTCGGTGGCATCTCGGCGGAGAAGAACCGAGGAAAGTGGATCCAAGTGCGCGGAGGCATCGCCACCCACATCATGAGTTCACGCGAGGAGACCGCGGCGTGGACTTCTGGGGCGGCGGCGTGCGGAGGAAGAAGAAGCGAGCGGAGCAGGAAGGGATGAGCGACGGGGAGTCCGCCCCCTCCTCATTTATAGCGGGAGAAGGCCAACCAGTGATCCCCACGATCACAGGTAATGATGATTTTTCTCTGCATGCTGCAGGGACTCGTCAAGTCAAGCAGTTGCCGAGGCAGCGCGGGGAAGCGGAGACGCCCACGTCCAATCAACCTCCACGCATCAAGCGAGGCCACAGGCTGTTGGGGCCCGCGGCGCTCCGCACATGCCCTTTGGCTTCGCCTTGAAGCCAAGTCCGAGAGCGCCTTGGGCCCGGGGGCTACTGTCGGCGTCCTGGGAACGGGGGTCCCCAGACTTGCCTGTCTGCGGCCCACGGCATGGGTCCACCAGCGGCCCTATACGGCCCATCTTCACCAGCAAACACTGAAGACCCTCGCAAGAGGCCAAGCCTCGCGAGGTGGACGACACAAGACCTCCTCGGGACGGCCTCACTAGGCTGGCTCGTGAGGGGCGGAGAGATCAAGGCAAGGGATACCTCGTGAGGTTCCTATGACGCAAGCCATGACGACTGGAGCCAGGCGGGCGCCAGCGCGCACAGTGTCCTCGTTTCCTCTTTGGTGCTAAAGAGGCAAGCGCAGGCGAGGAGTCCCGAGGCATCAGGCAAAGGTTTCCATATCAGTGCAACGAGACCAAGACCAGCGGGACGACATGACGGAGGTCACCGTGGAGCCCAAGACGGCGTCACCACCAGAGCCTTTGGCAGGCGAAGACCACCTTTAGTCAGGATAACTTGTACTAGTTGTCTCCCTTCGAATTTAGCCATTGTTGGATCCCTTCCCGCTCAATATTTGGGAAGAGGACCAGGGCCTCTATAAATAGGACTAGCCACCACCATAGAGGAGGACGGATCATTCAGATCATCCTCATCCACACAAGTTCACCAAGCACAAGAGCACCTCTCCTCAGGAGGCTGTTCTTCCCCTGTAACTGTTCATCCTCAGGCCAAGAGGCAATCCACCAGACCACACTGGAGTAGGGTATTACACCACATCGGTGGCCCGAACCAGTATAAACTCTTGTGTCTCTCGTTCTTCGGGTTCGTCGACCTAGGCCTTGCGATTTGGCGAGAGCGATCTAGGGAGAGAGAGAGATCTTCGTGCGCACCCCAGTGTTCGAACCTCAAGGGTTTTGCCGGAACCCGAAATCTGACAATTACAACACATATATAACTGAAACAAAGCTACAACCCTATAAGACAAAAGACAGTTGCCGCACATGTATTTTTTGCATGTTGGTGCCTCGAAGATACTAGGCGAAAAATTTAAGTCGATTGGAAACTCTTCGTCATAACTCATCGGAAACAGATACTTGCTAAAGCACAGTCACATACACTGCCAATTTATTCTGAGACAACAACAGAAAAGCAATCTCCCTAGGAGCTCTAATCTTTCCATGGTGGTGATGTATCTTCATGGCTCCCCTAGCGATGGAATGGTCCGATGATCATTAACATGTATAGCAGAAGCATTGTCCAATAGAGCACATACCACCCCTGTACTTTGGTGGCTCAAATCTAATACAAGCAATTCGACAATTCTCGTCATAAGGGTTCTCGCACCTACCATGATAGTAAGGATTAACCTTGTACATGCATTGCGGATCAGCTTTGGCAACACCTGATGTAAATTCCAAAACCATCCCATTAGAACTATGTATATATATATATAGTACAACTTTTCATAAAACCACAAAACCATAGATCATTTACTTACCAAGGCAGAGGAAGAATGCTAACACCGATAGAGACACGACTACTAGTACTATCTTGCAGGCCATTGTGAAAGCTTGAATTGAATAATTTGAGGTGTGGTAAGCCAAAAGGTCTGCAACCTTATCTATTTACTAGATCATTAATAGCGCGCATTGCTGCGCCCGTCTATTTTTTCAATAGAAGGATATGATTTTTAAATATGTAGATACATGAAAAAAATAAAGTAGTATAGGATACTAGGGAAAGACTGTTTTCTTGGGTGGGCTTAGAATTAAACATTAAAGCCCAAATTGCATGCTAGGTATGATTGATCGGAGTGCTAGCTTCGATAATAGTTGTGGTTGCAATATGAATCATAGACTATAAATCCACATGCACATATCCAGGAGGTGACTTTTAAAAGCAAGAAATTGATCCCTTATCAGGGTAGTCCAGGAAATTGTTGCAAATATATCAATACCATTTGAATATATTTAGATATGGGAATGTTGTGATAAAATAGCATGGCAGAAATATAAACCAAATATAAGTAAAAAAAACATGGTGAGGAATGAACATGAAGTCACTGAAAAGTAGCACATAGCCAAATTGGGAGAATAACATACGGAAACCAATATTCAAGCAGTTAAAACTAAACAATTAATCCACAGAAATAGTTAGGAATGTGTTCATGGTACAGTTGTTTGGCCGCTCTATTTTTATTTCCATGCATCATGGAGAGTTATGCCCTCTGATGCACATGGTTTCCTAAACAAAACTATAAGTGAACTTGGATATGTCTTGAGACATCGAAACTGAACTTGTACTTAAAGAGAGAGACAAAATAAAAAGGACAAAGAAATGAACATGAGGATATTAGATGCTCTCCAAGTTTCAACTTAGATGTCTAGTAGATGAATTCTGGGTAGTGAGGAGTTTCGGGTACTGAACACCGCCAGCATCCTGGTAGCACAACACAGGGAGTCATGGGCGCAAAGGTGAGGGCAGCGGCGAGCTGCCGGTCTCAAAAAAAATCCCATTGCCAATCTTCAAGATCTCAATCGACCACAGCGAGCATGAACATCACCTATATGTACAATTTTTGCAATGAGAGGATATCAGGACAACGTAATTGCTTGGTGCAAGAATGAATCATACATAAACTGAAACTAAATATAGGGAAATCTACCTGAGCATCCTGTTGAAGGATGTTGTGCGGTACATCCCAACGACAGTGCTGGCAGTAGACCATGTCTTCGGCCATGAGGTACTGCAGTAGGGACAAATCCGTACTGTTCTGCAAAAATGGTTGAAAACCACCACATTTTTATACTGTTGTACATGGCTTAAGGGAACGTTTTTTTTAGCAGTGGCTTCCGGCAACTGATTTATGTCTAGGACACATGCTGACAAAAATAGTGGTTTAAGATGCATAATTGCTACTTTACTTGATTTATTTAAGAACATGTGTGGCTTTTCTGGTCTTTGCTTACGAGAGACAACTTATCGTATCTTCTTCAATTCCCTTGAAACAGTATGGCACAATACATTATCTTTTCCCAAGTAGTTGCCCGAGGTGGAACTTTGCCCATGTGAAGAGCACAAAATGATTACATATAGTATCGAGATGTGTATCTTCCTTAAGCTTCACAATCATCTTAAAATGCTAAGTGCTATATGTATACACACAGCCCCTGTATTTAAGACTGTCTTGATGCACCGCAGAAGTTTAGAGGGAGGGAATCCCTATTGTGTACTGTCACATGATACATTGTCAAATAAAAATCTCGGACCAAGTCAGTGTTTGTTTCTCAAGTACTCTGCTGTTCAACCTAATTACCAAGCATTTGAAAGAATACTGGTTCATGGTCAGGATGGGTATTGATCTAAAACAACAGGTAATCGACTGGCTTTGACATTGCTACATCATATAAGCCTCTGGACAGTGACTTCATAAACCTACCTGTACATGTACCTGCTTAAAAATTTCTTCAAATTCAGTAAGCAACTAAGCATTGCTGATGCATGTCATATAAATGAATACCATCAGTTGGAGGCTTTGGACGCATATGTCAGTTTACTGTCTAATAACATGATAAACAGAAGGAGTGATACCGTATGCCATCACTGTATGAACTATGACGGATACTAACCTGACCTTTAGCAATTGGAGATGCAAGGGAAAACCCAACCCAGCAGAAAGTTCGAACCCGTCAACTCAGAGCACACGTCTTCAATTGGGAGTGGAAAAACATCAATAAATAAAAAATTATATACTTATGGAGGAAGAATTGGGGGAAGAACAGAGATACCGGGAGATTTAACTGAAAGAATGAAAGAAACCAATCAGCACGTAGCTTAAATTCGTCCTTGTAGAGAACCTACAATCATTTCAAATTCTAAATTAGGCAGAGAACACATCTGTATATGCAGACAACAATTGAAAATTGGAACCAACGCATCCCCTTCTAACCTAGCAGAAGTAGGCTGACCGGCATTTTCTAATACAAAGAATAGTATCACTAAAAATAGAGGAGGAATTGGGGGAAGAGGAGATGCAGCAAGCTACAAGGTTGTGCTCTGAGAGTTGGAGAATGGTTTGTGAAGCTACAAGGTTGGGATCACATGGGCTTCCATGAATTGAATGAAAAATATGAATCGCCCATGGAAATTGACCTGCCTGGAGCATTGACTGGCATTAATGGCCGATTAAACGCTCGATCACTCATCCTTGGTGATTGAACTCTTCGGCTGTTCGCCGCCACATACCATCCGTCACGCCGTGGAACCGAACGGATCGAGGAGCCGCTGTCCGTCGCGTCCGTGGAAACCCAGCGCGGCCGCCATGGCAGTCCAAGCCCCCGCATAGGTCAGTCGGCACCTAGGTCGGCCATGGAAAGGCGCCGCAACCGGAGGCTGCCAGCAAACGAAAGCAGAGTGCATCCAGTGTTTTAGGTTTTTCCGCAGCGAAGGCTGATACAGGCCCAGTAGGCCCAACTGAATCTCCGACGGCCGAAAAAGGTTATCGTTCGTTAGGGTGGGACGAAGCCTGGGAGGGTGTGATCGATGCGCGATTAGGAGATAATCGGATAGCCAAGAAAGCCTGAAAGCGAACATCCAACGGATATAAATACTGATGGCCTAAGAGGGCAGGAAAACTGCACAGTTATAATGTATCTAAATAGTGCTTAGGACAAGGTCAAGATCATGGAATGAGTTCATGGAATAATTTCAAGATCAAAGTCCCGGATGAGTCAAAGATGCTTTGTCAGGCGGCCATGAGGAATGTGGCTAATTCTGGGCTCACGACGCTTTTTTGGGAGGACCGGTGGCTCGAAGGAAGGAGAATTCAGGAGATTGCTCCACTCCTCTACAGATTGGTTTCAACACGCATTAGAGCCTCCTGTCTAGTTGGGCCGGCGGTGGAAAATGGAAGTTGGGCATTAGATGTTGGCCCGGACATAGGGCCAGATCTGTTGCAGGAGTTCTTCTCACTATGGCGAATGCTTCAGCTTGGGAGCCCATAGTGGATGTGCCTGATAAGATATCATGGTCTTGGGAGGCCACTGGGCAGTTCACGGTGAAATCCGCTTATGCGGCTGGCTTTTGGGGTAGAGAGGTCATTGCGACAGCGGATCTAACTTGGAAGTCACGTGCACCCTCATGGTGCAGATTCTTCACTTGGTTGGCCCTCAGGGATAGGTGCTGGATGTCGGATCAACATGCGAGGAGACGGCTGCCACACCAGGAAGCGTGCCCGTTCTGTGACAAGGAGGAGAAAACAATTAACCGCATTCTACTCACTTGCGTCTTTGCTAGGACTGCTTGGAAGAGGATCTGCAAGGCCTTAGGCAAGCCGGATTGGACCCCATCTCAACAAGACACACTTGCGGAATGGCCAGTTGGCAAAAGAGGAATGGATGGCATGAGCACGAAAGATCTTCGGACCATTGTCGCGCTAGTATCACTACTAGAAAAAGGCTTACTAGTGGCGCACCAGTTTTGCCTACTAATGGCATAGTACTGGTGCGCCACTAGCACCACGCCACTAGAATATTTTAGTAATGGCGCACCACATGTGCGCCATTAGTATCTGGTATACTAATGGCGCACCACAGGTGCGCCAGTCGTATCTGGTATACTAATGGCGCACCACATGGAAGTGCGCCATTAGTAACAATTTTTTCTTAAAAAAAATTCGTTTTTTCTTAATCTCAGGTCACTATTTCACATATGAGATATCCAACACATATATATACAACAAGCATCCATATAACAATCATATCCAACACACAAGTTTCATCATATATACATACATAGCCAACACATAGTTCCATCGTTACATATTACAAAAGTTTCACATTGTTCATCCAACACCGTTATCCATCAATTCACAAAAGTTTCACATTGATACAAAATAAAAACACAAATGGAAAAGAAGCACTCCATCCATGCAAGCTTCCGTGAATTAAATCAAATCTGCAAAATGATAAACAAGAAGTTAGAAGAAGAAGAAGAAGAAGAAGAAGAAGAGAAGAAGAAGAAGACTAGAAGAATACTAGAAGAAGAAGAACACTAGAAGAATACTAGAAGAAGAATAAGAAGAAGAATACGAAGAATAAGAAGAAGACTATAAGCTTATTATGTAAACTTGATCATTTTGTGCTAACATAAGTAATTTTGGAGCTAACCTATAGGAAACTAAGCATATAAGCTCTCTAAGTTAGCGTATTAGAGCCAACTTAGGTAAAATGAAGCTAACCTATGTCATTTTGGAAAAGAAGAAGAGTAAGAAGAATAAGAAGAAGACTATAAGCTTATTATGTAAACTTGATCATTTTGTGCTAACATAAGTAATTTTGGAGCTAACCTATAGGAAACTAAGCATATAAGCTCTAAGTTAGCATATTAGAGCCAACTTAGGTAAAATGAAGCTAACATATGTCATTTTGGAAAAGAAGAAGAATAAGAAGAAGACTATAAGCTTATTATGTAAACTTGATTATTTTGTGCTAACATAAGTAATTTTCGAGCTAACCTATAGGAAACTAAGCATATTAGAGATAACATAGGTAACTAAGTATATATACATATATCATTTTGGAGATCTGACATACCTGACATAGTTCAGTTCTCATTGTTCTTCTCCTTCTCCTTCCTCAGCCTGATGCGCCAAGAGCGGCGAGGCGGTGGAGGCAGCTGTGGGATGTAGTCTTCTACCACAATTGGCGTGGTCATGTCGCCCAGCTGTGGGATTGCTGGCGCCACCACCGGTGCGTGGTCATTGTCAGGCACCACCACCATCGCGAGGCCACCTTCAGGCAGGATGGGCACGACCATCGCTAGGTCATCCTCAGCCACCACCATCTCTTGCCCATGGTCAGCCACCACCATCTCTTGCCCATGGTCAGCCACCACCATCTCTTGCCCTTGGTCAGCCACCACCAGCGCTAGGTCATCCTCAGCCTGATGCCCATCGTCATCCTGCAGCTCCTCATCCCCACTCTGCTCCTCTTCTCCCCCACTCCAGTCCGGATCATCCTTCTTGTTGTCTTTGCTGCTGCCAGAATCGCTGTTGCTTTCGCTAAAGCCAGAATCGCTGTTGCTTTTGCTACAGCCATAATCGCTGCTGCTTTGGCTGTAGCCAGTGTCGCTGCTGCTGCTCCCATTGCCTGTCCAAATGCAACAATGACCGTTAACAATCGATGTGAGACAAAGCCAAATGTAGAGGAATAAGAAGAGGCAGAACGCACTGGCATCTTCGTCGTCAGCGTAGCGCATGCGACACATAGTCGTGTTGAAAACCTTCACAATGAGCATTGTGGCGTCATCGTCGTACCTGAAGAGAAGAAAGTACCCGGTCCGCAGGTCGTAGGCATTGTAGAACTTCTCCCAGCCACGGCACAGGTACATGTGGCCCTCCTCGATCACCAACTCCACATCCCACAGCCTGCGAACCCCGCTGCCGCCTGTCGGAGCTTCACATTATCTGGCGGATCTTCACCCAGCATGTTCATAAAAGTGTCAGGCAGCCTCTGCAAATTGGGACAAGGAGTGATGTAGCAAACAACAGAGTTATCATAATGAGATGGGTGAAGGGTAGATCTCTCGTTTTATATACCTGCCTCGTGGCTGATACTGAAGTCCCAAGTATGACACTGAAGAACTCGAAAGCATCCAACTCGTACTCCGGTGAGGTAGAGCGGCGGTGGCTGCTTCCCCCCATCTCTGATAAGCAGCAGAAGAGACCAATTAGTACCCTTACAACATTATCATACAACATTATAGCAGCATAAATTTTGAGCAGAAGATAATCAACTACACCAATGCACTTCCGAAGTTCCCGCTTCCCACCCATGATCTTGTTAAGCGAGGACTAGTGCCAAATGCATTTTCGGTACGAAAATACATCACAAGCCACTATGTTATTTAATATCATTCTTCTCGAAGACTAATGATTGTTACATCCTACTAAAATGATGTTCTGTCCTCAGAGATGTCTTGTTGCTTATGAGGAAGCAGCAAATAAACACTTGAAAAAAGCTCTTGTCCTCGAAGATGCAATATCTGATTTACCCAAAGTTGGCCCTGACAATTTCCTCCCCATGTTCAATTAATTTTGGAGTGTTGCTTGAGCCTTTTTTTATGTCTGTATGAATTATATTGCTTTCTACAGGTTCAGAACCATCAGCCTAATGATGTCATGGAGTATGGCAGTGACCCCAAAACAGAGTTCCAACGCTATATCCGGCTTAGCAGTAAAGGTGTGACCTAGTGAATGTGCAAGCTTAATGTCAGCAACTAGTTTCTTTATAATGATTTTTTTCTCTGTTATGCCTTTTGTCTTTGCATATGCAGAGTTATGTTTTTTTATTTCAATCATGTGGGTGGGTTTGATGATGTCAAAACCTTGCCGTAGTTTCCACTGTTTTAATATTTTGTATGATTTCTTGGTTATATTTCTTGGTTATGCATTCTTCCTTTTCCTTTCCATCTTCTTCCTCTCCACCTCTCTTCTTTTCTTGTTCTCCTTTTTCTTTCTTCTCCTTCCTCCTCCTCCTCTTCTCCTTCTTCCTTTCTTGTTCTGTTTTTCAACTTTCTTCTTATTCTTTTTCCTTTTTTTCCTTTTTCCTCTTCTTCTACTTCTTCTTCTTTTTTTCAACTTTCTTCTTCTTCTAATTATCTAAACCTAAATCTAGCACTAACCTAAACCAACCACTAACCTAAACCTATCAATAAACTAATTAAACCTAAACAGCAAAGAAAAACAGTAGAAAAAAACAAAAAAATGCTCACCTTGGCTCCGGGGGCAGGGGGTGGTGGTGGATGGCCGCGGTTAGGGCAGCGGCGGCGGGCCTGGCTCCGGGGGCGCGAGGCGGACGCATGGGGCCCGCAGCGAGCCTGGCTCCGGGGGCGGCCCGGGCGCAGGG
>NC_057811.1:23820427-23825760 GCF_018294505.1 Triticum aestivum | reverse complement strand
GCGGTGGCGGGTGGCATCGGCGGCGGCGGGTGGTTGGGACGGTGGGGCGACGGGGCGAGGGGAGGTGGGGCAAGGGGGCGGCGAGGGGAGGGGGGCGACGGGGCGAGGGGAGGTGGGGCTCGGCATTACTAACAATTTTTTTTGTAATTTTGTTTCAAAACTATTAATGGCGCATGGTGGGTGTGGTGCGCCATTACTATGTCAACTAGTAATGGCACAGTATACCACGGTGCGCCATTAGTAATAATTTTTTTTCAAAACTACTAATGGCGCACCAAACACGAGGTACGCCATTAGTAATATATTACTAATGGCGCACCAACACATGGTGCGCCATTAGTATATAGTAACGGCGCACCACATGTCTGGTGCGCCATTAGTGGCCATATCATCTATAGCCCTTTTCCTAGTAGTGTATGGTGGGAGTTGTGGAAGCATAGGAATGGAATTATTTTCGACGGAGCGCGGCCTTCGATCAAGTCTCTACTAGGAAGAGTGAGCCAAGAGGGCTAAGTGTGGGCATCTGCCGGGCTAATTAAAGGGAATGTAGCTCCCTTCTTTAGTAGGGTGGAGAGGTGGGTGGCTAGTGAGGAGTAATATGTAGTAGTAAGTACCGTGTAATTGTGGTGGAGGTGTTCTTTGTCTTTCTTCTTTAATATATGATATGCATACTCATGCATATTCGAGAAAAAAAATGTGCTTGGGATGAACTTTCTATCTTAAATTTCATCGGCCATTAACTAATATCTCCTCGGTTCTTAATTGACGCACATTTATCTAGATACGCATGTATCTAGGCGCGTTTTAGTGTGTAGATACATACGTATCCAAACAAATCCATGTCAATTAGTTTGGAACAGAGAAGTAGTTATTTACAATAAGAATTAGTATATTTGATATTTATTAGGAAATATATACCTGACACCAAGGATCGCCCATTAGTTCAGCAGCTTATTATCTCGTACTATTGTCGTCCATAAGATTGATATCCATTGCGATCGTAATCCATGTATGCATACACGATCAAGAGCAGTAATCATGGCAGACATGTTTTCTTGTCTAATAATTAATAAATTTCAATATTGACTTCCAATATTGGCATTGGAGACATTTAAAACAATTGACCATAAAAATTTTCCTCCCATTCCAAATTAATTGATGCAGATTTAGACAAAATATTGCCTAAATCAGTCTAGATTAAGGGAATCTACGTCAATTAATTTAGACCGGAGGGCCGAATTTAACAAAACTTGTGCCAATATTTTCTTACTTATCCGTGCTCCTTGACATTTGGATACAATGTGTCATATAGGTATTAAGAGAGGGTATAATTCAACCACCTACGCCCTCTTGCAGCGATTTGACACCTTTTACTGTCCGATCTACCTCTTCAAAGCTCAAGATAATCTTCGATCGGCCGAAACGTCGCTCGAACCGATTCCCCGTCCTCAATTCGCGTTGATTAGGCCGGCCGACCGTTACTGGGATGCTACTCCTCAGGTCGAGCTGGGCATTTTTTTGGAAAATTGGGCCGAGAATACTATAAATGGGCCGCTCTTGCTAGCCTAACGATGCTGGCCTCGCTGCTCACGTTTCCCCTCCAGGTTTTCGCCACTCGCACCTTCGCCTCCTCATCTCTATTCCTAATAAAGCAGTTGGTAATCTCGCTTTCAGGTTTTTTTTCGTCCCATCTTCCACCACTATCTATCCTTGGTTATTTTTCGTTGGTTAATTTTCGTCCATGCGCTCACAGGCAGCCCACAGAAACAATCCATCTCCACCCACCCACGACTCCCTCACCCTGGCTAGGGTTCCTAGCCCCTCCTCCTCAGCCGCCGCTGCATGTTCCTCGCTGCCCTCGCCCGGGCGCCTTCCGGACCTCGCAGGGAGAAGCCAGCCAGCGCCGTTCCGACCTCGCCGGGAGAAGCCAGCAGGACCCCGCCGCCATGCCTCCCTCTCCCCCTTCTCCTCTTTTCCGCTACCTATCTCTTTCCTTTGAACCTGATTGGGGCGCTGCGACTGGCCTCCACTCCAGATCCGTCCGCCTTTGATCCTGTATCCTACCTGGCTCCCTCCCACTAGTAGAAAACGGCCATTTGTCCCGGTTCGTAAGGACCATTTGTCCCGTTTTTGAACCGGGACTAAAGGGTCGTTACTAAAGCCCTAGGCCTTTAGTCCCGGTTCTTATACGAACCGGGACAGATGGGCCTCCACGTGGCCGGTGCGGCGTGCCCAGGCAGGAGGGCCTTTGGTCCCGGTTGGTGGCACCAACCGGGACCAATAGGCATCCACGCGTCAGCAGTTGGCAGGAGCTGAGGTTTTTGTTTTTTTTTCTGAAAGGGGGTGGTTTAGGGGGTAATTTAGGGTGTGTTAGCTAGCTAATAGAGAGAAGTGTCCTTTCTTATCTCCGTGCTTGGTTTACCAACGGTACTGCTATGCCTAAACATGGCTTAGATTAAAGTGAAGGCAACATATGGTGCATGTCGAAAGTAATACTAATCCTAACTTGATCAAGTTTGGATTACTACTACTTTCGACATGCACCACATGCCTGTTGCCTTCACTTCAATCCAATCCATGTTTCATTTCACCCACTGATATATAATAACTCTTCATGCTCGCATCATGCATAATCATAATAATAAGTCCTACTAATCATCATCATAGAACTTCTACTCGTTATTAATAACAAGTCATACGATCATCATCCTCATAGTCATCGAACCAACCCTACTTAATTGTTCTTAGCACATGATCATCAGTATTAGGTAGGATCTAAATACCCTCTTTAAGGTAAAATAGCATAAAACAATATAGACCCTGCCTCTCCATTATGGAGAATGGAGATCATCTTGTCTCCAATTCTTGCGCTTCGTTCCTTTTGCTTCCAAGAACCTCCTTACGACTGTCCATACATTTTTTTCGTTTCTTGATTTTCATTTCTCCACTTCTTTTAGAAATCCGGTATGGACAGTTCAGATTCGTAGGATGACCTGGATGTATGTTTAAAACATCAAAGCGACCACTCTGATACATCAGATGAGGCACACAATAATTCGGCATTTCCTGTTGAAAAAATACAGTAATAACTTCGTAGTTAGCAATGTAGTTAAGTTTTTAAAGAATTTATGCAAAAGATGCACGGATGTCGTAATACTAAAAAATCTTACCACGGCCTGTCCATGGATGTTACCATAGTTCAACACGTGCACTAGTGGCACGTATTGACCATAATGTGGAGGAGTTTTACAATAGATATTGTAATTCTCAAGATCAGTACAAAATGATGATTTTTCTCCTTATATGTTAACTCAGAGCCATCGGCGTAGTAGGTTGTGTCTACCATGTTCCGCACATTGTTTGAACAATCAAAATAAGCTGTCAATCGAAATAAGCTGTCAACTATTTTGAAATGAATAATATAAATTAGTTAATAATTATGTTTGAGAAACTCACATAGCGATAGAATTGGAGGCATATCAACAAGAACCCAAATGTCCATATTGTCTTGCTCGATTTCAGGATCACCATGATCCATGGTGACAAGCATATCCTCATGAAAACCATGCATCTTGCAAAGTGCTTCCCATCTTTTGCAACAAAAATGGGTTACGCTCTCAGAATTGTTCAGTTTTACTTCGAAATCCATACCATGATGGGTCCTTAGGTGAATTTTGTTTGATTCCATCCTTTCATGGTCTTCAAAACCCATCCTCTCCAAGACATAGCGTCTTGCATGGTATGGGATAAGCTAGTCGAATTGTAAAAGATGAAAATTACATGTTGAAATAGTTGAAGTCGTGCTTAATTATGAGAAAAAAACACTTGTCGTTGCGTACCGTTTCAACATCGAAGGTCTCCTCGAGCTTAATGCTGAAGCACCGATCTTCGTCTAGGTGAGGCCTGTCGCAGAGACCTCGGTCGTCGTTGCACCAGTCGCACTCCCCCGGGAGACTTTCATCGTCCGAGTACGACATTTCCTATGTTCATAATTCAAATATTAAACTTGTACAATTAAATATATGTACTAAAAAACCTAAATTAGATCATTATTATTCATCACGGGCTGACTATCGGTCTGTCGAGTCTTTTCTTGAAAACTCTCGGCTCAAGTGGTGTACATATTCGACCGTCGGTGACGGTAGCTCCTCCTTTCATTCCCGAGTGCATTACACCAAGTTGTGCTACATACAATTGATATTGAGCCATAGAATATGTATCCTAAAGATATGTATCACACAAAATTGGTATTGTGCAATATAATATATAATGCCCCGTTGCAACGTACGGGCATTTGTGCTAGTCTATAGTAAAATAAAGTAGTTTTATTAAATCAACTAGTTCAACTACTAAGCACTTACTATAAATAAAATAAAATAGTACTTACTAAAAATAAACTACTTCTATAGTAAAATAAAGTAGTTTTATTAAATCAACTAGTTCAACTACTAAGCACTTACTATAAATAAAATAAAGTAGTACTTACTAAAAATAAACTACTTCTATAGTAAAATAAAGTAGTTTTATCAAATCAGCTATCCTAAAATGCACTAACAGTAGAACTAATAACCTAAAATGCACTAAATCAACTAACCTTAAATGTAACTTTTGCAACACAACTTTTTTCTAAATATGCACATATATATATGAACATATATATACATAAATTGACAAAAAAATCTATGAACAAAAAAAAATCATACATCAATGCATACATATCCATGGATCATACATACATCTGCATATATATACATATACATACAACATCCATATATACATACATCAATGAATTAAAAAAAAGTGTATGAAAAAAAAACCAAAGAGCAGGCTGGGGCGGCGGCGGTGGCGCGCGGCAAAGCAGAGCAGGCCGGGGCGGTTCGGCGGCGCGCGGCAAGCAGAGCAGGCAGGGGCAGCGGCACGGGGGAAGGGAGGGGGCTCACTGGGCGGCGACGACAAGGCGCGACAGAGGGCCGCGATGGCGGGGTGGGGCAGAGGGCAGCCACGTCGGGGCAGGGGTGGCGCGGGACAGCGTCGGAGGGGCGCGGGACGGCGCGCGGTGACGACGGCGACGACGAGGCAGAGGGCAGCCTGGCGGCGTCGTCGGGGCGGGATCGAAGAACTGAACGAAAAATTTCACAAGTGTTGATTATATAGACAGAGCATTGGTCCCAGGTCGTGCCACCAAGCGGGACCAATGCCCCCTTTTGTCCCGGTTGGTGGCACCAATCGGGACTAAAAGGTGGGCATTGGTTCCGGTTGGTACAATGAACTAGTACCAATGCATACCTTTAGTCCCGGTTGGTGGCACCAACCGGGACTAAAGTCCTTGTGCT
>NC_057811.1:23624839-23820417 GCF_018294505.1 Triticum aestivum | reverse complement strand
GACGACGAGGCAGAGGGCAGCCTGGCGGCGTCGTCGGGGCGGGATCGAAGAACTGAACGAAAAATTTCACAAGTGTTGATTATATAGACAGAGCATTGGTCCCAGGTCGTGCCACCAAGCGGGACCAATGCCCCCTTTTGTCCCGGTTGGTGCCACCAAACGGGACCAAAGGTCTCTTTCCAGCAGCCCAAAGGGCGGGAAGCAGAGGCCTTTGGTCCCGGTTGGTGGCACCAATCGGGACTAAAAGGTGGGCATTGGTTCCGGTTGGTACAATGAACTAGTACCAATGCATACCTTTAGTCCCGGTTGGTGGCACCAACCGGGACTAAAGTCCTTGTGCTGCCCGCGTCGCGGCACAAAAGTTTAGTCCCACCTCGCTAGTTGAGGGAGCTCGAGAGTGGTTTATAAGCCCCACTCCCGCTGCCCTCTCGAGCTCCTCTCAAATGCAGGCTTTCGGGCCTAGACACATTGTATCTGCCTGTAGGCCTACTGGGCCTTCTGCGGGCCTGAATCCTGTCCCATGGGTGGGTTTCTAGTCGTATTCACGCCGTGGTGGCCCAGTAGGTGGCATTTTTCCCCATTTTTTGTTTTCTTTGTTGCTTTATTTTTTTATTTTTTTCAACTTACAACAAAATACTTACTGTTGCTATTTTTATTTATTTTATTTTAGTATAGTTTATTTTATTTTGTTTTAGTTTGTTTCTACATATTTATTCTATGCTTTCGTTTTGTATTGATTTTATTATTTTGTACTTTCAACAAAATACTTTCTTTTTGTTTTTGTTTTTTGCTTTTTGTATTTATTTTATGAAAATTCCTTTTGCTTTTAATGTTTTGAACAGAAAATACTTTGATAATTTTAGTTGCATAAATTCTATATAATTTTAGTTTCAATAATACTAGAGGTTTATAAAAACTTTTTAGTTGATTCCTTTAGTATCAGTTCTAAGGTTGTTACAAAGGCATTTTATTTGGTACCGGTTCTAAGGCTGGGGCCCCACGAGCACCTTTAGTACCGGTTCGTGGCATGAACCTGTAAAAGAGTTTTTTAGTTGATTCTTTCTGCAACTGTTTTTTAGTCCCACTTCGCCAAGCGAGAGGCACTCGCAGCGGTTTATAAGCCCTGAGTGCAGAGACGATGAAGGAGAGGCGCAATGCTCACCTGCACGTTGCTTAGCTTTAGGCCTTGAGGAAGTGGTGTAGACTGCACGGAGCTATCAGGGTTTCGGACTAAAACTACACATAGCTCTGTGCAGTCTATACTATTTCCTCATGGCCTGAAGCTAAGCAACGTGCAGGTGAGCATTGCGCCTCTCTTTTATTTTTAATAACTTATTACAACTCCGGACTTCTTGTGTGTTCAAAATGCAACATTCGAGAGATCAGGGTTTCATACGGAAACTCGTCTGTTACAACAGGCATTTCAAATGAATTATGAAAAGGTTGAAAGTTGGCATGGTATCATCATAATAGTTGTGGAGAGAAAGTCTTCACTTTTTCTTCGCTTGTGTCCTTTGCTTATTGTGCCGTAACCATGAATAATCTTCATCGTTTATCAGGATACTTGGGTCACCCTTGACTTTGAAGGGAGGAATTTCATGAAACTTTTCATAATCTTCGGACAAGTCTATCTGGCCCTCCACTCCCACGATGTCCCTTTTTCCTGAAAGAACTATGTGGCGCTTTGGCTCCTCGTATGATGTATTCGCTTCCTTATCTTTTCTTTTTCTCGGTTTGGTAGACATGTCCTTCACGTAGATAACCTGTGCCACATCATTGGCTAGGACGTACCATTCGTCAGTGTACCCAAGATTGTTCAGATCCACTGTTGTCATTCCGTACTGTGGGTCTACCTATACCCCGCCTCCTAACAGATTGACCCATTTGCACTTAAACAAAGGGACCTTAAAATCATGTTCGTAGTCAAGTTCCCATATGTCCACTATGTAACCATAATATGTGTCCTTTCCCCTCTTGGTTGCTGCATCAAAGCGGACACCGCTGTTTTGGTTGGTGCTCTTTTGATCTTGGGCGATCGTGTAAAATGTATTCCCATTTATCTCGTATCCTTTGTAAGTCAGTACAGTCGAAGATGGTCCCCTGGACAACGAGTACAGCTGATCACAAACACTGTTGTCATCTCTGAGACGTGTTTCCAACCAACTGCTGAAAGTCCTGATGTGTTCACATGTAATCCAGTCGTCACACTACTAAGGGTGTTTGGAGCGCAGACTGTTCTTGCGTTCATCGACATACGAGGTCACCAAGGTAGAGTTCTGTAGGACTGTGTAGTGTGCTTGAGACCAAGAATGCCCGTCCGTGCATATTATTGAGTCCCCTCCAAGCATGCCTTTTCCAGTCAGTCTCCCCTCATACCGCGATTTAGGGAGACCTATCTTCTTAAGGCCAGGAATGAAGTCAACACAACACCGAATGACATCCTCTGTTTGATGGCCCATGGAGATGCTTCCTTCTAGCCTAGCGCGGTTATGAACATATTTCTTTAGGACTCCCATGAACCTCTCAAAGGGGAACATATTCTGTAGAAATACGGGCCCCAGAATGACAATCTCGTCGACTAGATGAACTAGGACGTGCGTCATGATATTGAAGAAGGATGGTGGGAACACCAGCTCAAAACTGACAAGACATTGCGCCACATCACTCCTTAGCCTTGGTATGATTTCTGGATCGATCACCTTCTGAGAGATTGCATTGAGGAATGCACATAGCTTCACAATGGCTAATCGGACGTATTCCGGTAGAAGCCCCCTCAATGCAACCGGAAGCAGTTGCGTTATAATCATGTGGCAGTTATGAGACTTTAGGTTCTGGAAATTTTTCTCTGGCATATGTATTATTCCATTTATATTCGACGAGAAGCCAGTCGGGACCTTCATACTGAGCAGGCATTCAAAGAAGATTTCCTTCTCTTCTTTGGTAAGAGCGTAGCTGGGCAGGACCTTCATACTGATTTGGAGGCATGCCGTCTTTTTCGTGCAAACGTTGCAAGTCCTCCTGTGCCTCAGTTGTATCTTTTGTCTTCCCATACACGCCCAAGAAGCCTAGCAGGTTCACGCAAAGGTTCTTTGTCACGTGCATCATGTTGATTGAAGAGCGGACCTATAGGTCTTTCCAGTAGGGTAGGTCCCAAAATATAGATTTCTTCTTCCACATGGGTGCGCGTCCCTCAGCGTCATTCTGAACAGCTAGTCCGTTGGGACCCTTTCCAAAGATTACGTGTAAATCATTGACCATAGAAAGTACGTGATCACCGGTACGCATGGCGGGCTTCTTCCGGTGATCTGTCTCGCCTTTGAAATACTTGCCTTTCTTTCGACATTGATGGTTGGTCGGAAGAAATCGACGATGGCCCAGGTACACATTCTTCCTGCATTTGTCCAGGTATATACTTTCGGTGGCAGTGCGTGCATGCGTGGTATCCCTTGTTTGTCTATCCTGAAAGGTTACTGAGAGCGGGCCAATCGTTGATGGTTACAAACAGCAACGCGTGCAGGTTAAATTCCTCATGTTTGTGCCCATCCCACACACATACACCGTTTCCATTCCACATATGTAAAAGTTCTTCAACTAACGGCCTTAGGTACACATCAATGTCGTTGCCGGGTTGCTTAGGGCCTTGGATGAGAATTGGCATCATAATGAACTTCCGCTTCGTGCACATCCAAGAAGGAAGGTTATACATACATAGAGTCACGGGCCAGGTGCTGTGATTGCTGCTCTGCTCCCCGAAAGGTTGAATGCCATCTGCGCTTAAACCAAACCATACGTTCCTTGGGTCACCTGCAAACTCAGCCCAGTACTTTCCCTCGATTTTTCTCCACTGCGACCCGTCAGCGGGTGCTCTCAACTTCCCGTCTTTCTTACGGCCCTCTCTGTGCCATCGCATCAACTTGGCATGCTCTTCGTTTCTGAACAGACGTTTCAACCGTGGTATTACAGGAGCATACCACATCACCTTCGCAAGAACCCTCTTCCTGGGGGGCTCGCCGTCAACATCACCAGGGTCATCTCGTCTGATCTTATACCGCAATGCACCGCATACCGGGCATGCGTTCAAATCCTCGTACGCACCACGGTAGAGGATGCAGTCATTAGGGCATGCATGTATCTTCTGCACCTCCAATCCTAGAGGGCATACGGCCTTCTTTGCTGTGTACGTACTGTCGGCCAATTCGTTATCCTTTGGAAACTTCTTCTTCAATATTTTCAGTAGCTTCTCAAATTCTTTGTCATGCACAACATTCTCTGCCTTCCACTGCAGCAATTCCAGTACGGTACCGAGCTTTGTGTTGCCATCTTCGCAATTGGGGTACAACCCTATTTTGTGATCCTCTTGTTGGAAATATGCCCTAGAGGCAATAATAAATTGGTTATTATTATATTTCCTTGTTCATGATAATCGTTTATTATCCATGCTAAAATTGTATTGATAGGAAACTCAGATACATGTGTGGATACATAGACAACACCATGACCCTAGTAAGCCTCTAGTTGACTAGCTCGTTGATCAATAGATGGTTACGGTTTCCTGACCATGGACATTGGATGTCGTTGATAACGGGATCACATCATTAGGAGAATGATGTGATGGACAAGACCCAATCCTAAGCCTAGCACAAGATCGTGTAGTTCGTTTGCTAAGAGCTTTTCTAATGTCAAGTATCATTTCCTTAGACCATGAGATTGTGCAACTCCCGGATACCGTAGGAATGCTTTGGGTGTACCAAAAGTCACAACGTAACTGGGTGGCTATAAAGGTGCACTACAGGTATCTCCGAAAGTGTCTGTTGGGTTGGCACGAATCGAGACTGGGATTTGTCACTCCGTGTAAACGTAGAGGTATCTCTGGGCCCACTCGGTAGGACATCATCATAATGTGCACAATGTGACCAAGGAGTTGATCACGGGATGATGTGTTATGGAACGAGTAAAGAGACTTGCCGGTAACGAGATGGAACAAGGTATCGGGATACCGACGATCGAATCTCGGGCAAGTAACATACCGATAGACAAAGGGAATTGTATACGGGATTGATTGAATCCCCGACATCGTGGTTCATCCGATGAGATCATCGTGGAACATGTGGGAGCCAACATGGGTATCCAGATCCCATTGTTAGTTATTGGCCGGAGAACGTCTCGGTCATGTCTGCATAGTTCCCAAACCCGTAGGGTCTACACACTTAAGGTTCAATGACGCTAGGGTTATAGGGAATAGATATACGTGGTTACCGAATGTTGTTCGGAGTCCCGGATGAGATCCCGGACATCACGAGGAGTTCCGGAATGGTCCGGAGGTAAAGATTTATATATGGGAAGTCCTGTTTTGGTCACCGGAAAAGATTCGGGTGCTATCGGTAACGTACCGGGACCACCGGGAGGGTCCCGGGGGTCCACCAGGTGGGGCCACCGGCCCCAGAGGGCTGCATGGGCCAAGTGTGGGAGGGGACCAGCCCCAGATGGGCTGGTGCGCCCCCCCACAAGAGGCCCAAGGCGCAGGGAAGGGTGGAAGGGGGAAACCCTAGGCTCAGATGGGCCTAAGGCCCACCTAGTGGTGCGCCCCCCTCTCTCCCCCTCTGGCCGCCCCCCTAGATGCATCTAGGGCTGGCCGCACCCCTTTGTGGGGAAACCCTAGATGGGGGCGCACCCCCTCCCCCTCCCCTATATATAGTGGGGGTTTTGGGGCTGCCAAAGACACGAGTCTTCCTCTCTCTTGGCGCAGCCCTACACCTCTCCCTCCTCATCTCTCGCAGTGCTTGGCGAAGCCCTGCTGGAGTGCCACGCTCCTCCATCACCACCATGCCGTCGTGCTGCTGTTGGACGGAGTCTTCCCCAACCTCTCTCTCTCTCCTTGCTGGATCAAGGCGTGGGAGACGTCATCGGGCTGCACGTGTGTTGAACGCGGAGGTGCCGTGGTTCAGCGCTTAGATCGGAATCAACCGCGATCTGAATTGCTACGAGTACGACTCCTTCATCCGCATTCTTGCAACGCTTCCGCATCGCGATCTACAAGAGTATGTAGATGCACTCCCCTTCCCCTCGTTGCTAGATTACTCCATAGATTGATCTTGGTGATGCGTAGAATATTTTGAATTTCTGCTACGTTCCCCAACAGTGGCATCATGAGCTAGGTCTATGCATAGTTTCTATGCACGAGTAGAACACAAAGTAGTTGTGGGCGTCGATTTTGTCAATTTACTTGCCGTTACTAGTCTTATCTTGATTCGGCGGCATCGTGGGATGAAGCGGCCCGGACTGACCTTACACGTACACTTGCGTGACACAGGTTCCACCGACTAACATGCACTAGTTGCATAAGGTGGCTAGCGGGTGTCTGTCTCTCCCACTTTAGTCGGATCGGATTCGATGAAAAGGGTCCTTATGAAGGGTAAATAGAAATTGGCATATCACGTTGTGGCTTTTGCGTAGGTAAGAAACGTTCTTGCTAGAAACCCATAGCAGCCACGTAAAACATGCAACAACAATTAGAGGACGTATAACTTGTTTTTGCAGGGTATGCTATGTGATGTGATGTGGCCAAAAGGATGTGATGAATGATATATGTGATGTATGAGATTGATCATGTTCTTGTAATAGGAATCACGACTTGCATGTCGATGAGTATGACAACCGGCAGGAGCCATAGGAGTTGTCTTAATTTATTGTATGACCTTCGTGTCAATGAAAACGCCATGTAATTACTTTACTTTATTGCTAACCGTTAGCCATAGTAGTAGAAGTAATAGTTGGCGAGACAACTTCATGAAGACACGATGATGGAGATCATGATGATGGAGATCATGGTGTCATGCCGGTGACGAAGTTGATCATGCCGCGCCTCGAAGATGGAGATCTAAGGCGCAAGATGATATTGGCCATATCACGTCACTTTATGATTTGCATGTGATGTTTATCATGTTTACATCTTATTTTCTTAGAACGACGGTAGCATAAATAAGATGATCCCTCACTAAAATTTCAAGAGACTTGTTCCGCCTAACTGTGCACCGTTGCGAAGGTTCGTTGTTTCGAAGCACCACGTGATGATTGGGTGTGATAGATTCTAACGTTCGAATACAACGGGTGTTGACGAGCCTAGCATGTGCAGACATGGCCTCGGAACACATGCGAAACACTTAGGTTGACTTGACGAGCCTAGCATGTACAGACATGGCCTCGGAACACAAGAGATCGAAAGGTCAAACATGAGTCGTATAGTAGATGCGATCAACATGGAGATGTTCACCGATGATGACTAGTCCGTCTCACGTGATGATCGGACACGGCCTAGTTTGACTCGGATCATGTATCACTTAGATGACTAGAGGGATGTCTATCTGAGTGGGAGTTCATTAATCAGATGAACTCAATTATCATGAACATAGTCAAAAGGTCTTTGCAAATTATGTCATAGCTTGTGCTTTAGTTCTACTATTTAAGATATGTTCCTAGAGAAAATTTAATTGAAAGTTCATAGTAGCAATTATGCGGACTGAGTCCGTAAACTGAGGATTGTCCTCATTGCTGCACAGAAGGCTTATGTCCTTAATGCACCGCTCGGTGTGCTGAACCTCAGCGTCGTCTGTAGATGTTGCGAAACATCTGACATACACGTTTTGATGACTACGTGATAGTTCAGTGCGTAATGCTAACGGTTTAGAATTGTGGCACCAAAGACGTTTTGAAACGTCGCAGAACATATGAGATGTTCCAAAAAACTGAAATTGGGATTTCAGACTAGTGCCCACGTCAAGAGGTATGAGACCCCTGACAAGTTTCTTAAGCCTGCAAACTAAGGCAGAAAAGCTCAATCGTTGACCATGTGCTCAGATTGTCTGAGTACCACAATCGCTTGAATCGAGTGGGAGTTAATCTTCCAGATGAGATAGTGATGGTTCTCCATAGTCACTGCCACCAAGCTATTAGAGCTTCGTGATGAACTATAACATATCAGGGATAGATATGATGATCCTTGAGCTATTCGCGATGTTTGACACCGCGAAAGTAGAAATCAAATAGGAGCATCAATTGTTGATGGTTGGTAAAACCACTAGTTTCAAGAAGGGCAAGGGCAAAAGGGATACTTCATGAAACAGCAAATCATTTGCTGCTCTAGTGAAGAATCCCAAGGTTAAACCCAAACCCGAGACTAAGTGCTTCTGTAATGAGGGGAACGGTCACTGAAGCAAAACTACCCTAGATACGTGGTAGATGAGAAGGCAGGCAAGGTCGACAGAAGTATATTGGATATACATTATATGAATGTGTACTTTACTAGTACTCCTAGCAGCACCAGGGTATTAGATACTGGTTCGGTTGCTAAGTGTTAGTAACTCGAAATAGAAGCTGCGGAATAAACGGAGACTAGCTAAAGGTGAGATGTCGATGTGTGTTGGAAGTGTTTCCAAGGTAGATGTGATCAAGCGTCGCATGCTCCCTCTACCATCGACATTGGTGTTAAACCTAAATAATTGTTATTTGGTGTTTGCGTTGAGCATAAACATGATTGGATTATGTTTATCGCAATACAGTTATTCATTTAAGGAGAATAACGGTTACTCTGTTTATTTGAATAATACCTTCAATGGTCTTGCACCTAAAATGAATCTCGATCGCAGTGATACACATGTTCGTGCCAAAAGATATAAAATAGTAGTGATAGTACCACATACTTGTGGCACTGCCATTTGAGTCATATTGGTATGGAACGCATGAAGAAGCTCCATGTAGATGGATCTTTGGACTCACTCATTTTTTTGAAAAGATTGAGACATGCGAACCATGTCTATTGGTATATATGCATGAAGAAACTCCATGCAGATGGATCGTTTGGACTCACTTGATTTTGAATCACTTGAGACATGCAAATCATACCACATGGGCAAGATGACTGAAAGGCCTCGTTTTCAGTAAGATGGAACAAGAGAGCAACTTGTTGGAAGTAATACATTTGATGTATGCAGTCCAATGAGTGCTGAGGCATGCAGTGGATATCGTTATGTTCTTACTTCACAGATGATTTGAGTAGATGCTGAGTGTATTTACTTGATTAAACACAAGTCTGAAATATTGAAAGGTTCAAGTAATTTCAGAGTGAAGTTGAAGATCGTCGTGACAAGATGATAAAATGTCTATGATATGATCATAGAGATATCTGAGTTACGAGTTTGGCACACAATTAAGACATTGTGGAAAGTGTTTCACAATTAATACCGCCTGGAACACCACAGTGTGATGGTGTGTCCGAACATCATAACTGCACCCTATTGGATATGGTGCATACCATGATGTCTCTTATCGAATTACAACTATCATTTATGGGTTAGGCATTAGAGACAACCGCATTCACTTTAAATAGGGCACCACGCAATTCCATTGAGACGACACCGTATGAACTATGGTTTAGAGAAACCTAAGCTGTCGTTTCTTAAAAGTTTGGGGCTGCGGCGCTTATGTGAAAAAGTTTCAGGCTGATAAGCTCGAACCCAAAGCGGATAAATGCATCTTCATAGAATACCCAAAACAGTTGGGTATACCTCCTATTTTAGATCTGGAAGCAAAAGTGATTGTTTCTAGAAATGGGTCCTTTCTCAAGGAAAAGTTTCTCTTGAAAGAATTGAGTTGGAGGATGGTGGAGACTGGATGAGGTTATTGAACCATCACTTCAACTCGTGTGTAGCAGGGCACAGGAAGTTGTTCCTGTGGCACCTACACCAATTGAAGTGGAAGCTTATGATAGTGATCATGAAACTTCGGATCAAGTCACTACCAAACCTCGTAGGTCGACAAGGATGCGTACTACTTCAGAGTGGTACGTAATCCTGTCTTGGAAGTCATGTTGCTAGACAACAATGAACCTACGAGCTATGGAGAAGCGATGGTGGGCCCGGATTCCGACGAATGGCTCGAGGCCATAAAATCCGAGAGAGGATCCATGTATAAAAGCAAAGTATAGACTTTGGAAGAAATACTTGATAGTCGTAAGGCTTTTGGGTGCAGATGGATTTTAAAAGGAAGACAGACAATGATGGTAAGTGTCACCATTAAGAAAGCTCGGCTTGTTGTTAAGATGTTTTCCGACAAGTTCAAGGAGTTGACTACGATGAGACTTTCTCACTCGTAGCGATGCTAAGAGTCTGTTGGAATTGTATTAGCATTTACTGCATTATTTATGAAATCTTGTAGATAGGATGTCAAAACATTGTTTCTTCGACGATTTTCTTGAGGAAAGGTTGTATGTGATACAACCAGAAGGTTTTTGTCAATCCTGAAAGATGCTAACAAGTATGCAAAGCTCCAGCAATCCTTCTAAGGACTGGAGTAAGCATCTCGGAGTTGGAATGTACACTTTGATGAGATGATCAAAGATTTTGGGTTTATACAAAGTTTATGAGAAACTTGTATTTCCAAAAGAAGTGAGTGGGAGCACTATAATTTTTTTGATGAGTATATGTTGTTAACATATTGTTGATCAGAAATGATGTAGAATTTCTGGAAAGCATAAAGGGTTGTTTGAAAGGAGTTTTTCAAAGGAAGACCTGGATAAAGCTGCTTACATATTGGGCATCAAGATCTATAGAGATAGATCAAGATGCCTGATGATACTTTCAAGGAATGCACACCTTGACATGATTTTGAAAGAGTTCAAAATAGATCAGCAAAGGAGTTCTTGGCTGTGTTACAAGGTGTGAGTATTGAGTAAGACTCAAGACCTGACCACAGCAGAAGAGAGAGACAGGACGAAGGTCGTCTCCTATGCTTTAGACGTAGGCTCTACAATATGCTATGCTGTGTACCGCACATGAAGTGTGCCTTGCCATGAGTTGGTCATGGGGTACAATAGTGATTCGGGAATGGATCACACGACAGCGGTCGAACTTATCCTTAGTATCTAGTGGACTAAGGAATTTTCTCGATTATGGAGGTGAAAAGGAGTTCGTCGTAAAGGGTTACGTCGATGCGAACTTTGACACTAATCCGGATGACTCTGAGTAGTAAATCGGATTCGTATAGTAGAGCAGTTATTTGGAATGGCTCCAAGTAGCGCGTGGTAGCATCCACAAGATGACATAGATATTCGTAAAGCACACACGGATCTGAAAGGTTCAGACCCGTTGACTAATAACCTCTCTCACAAGCATAACATGATCAAACCAGAACTCATTGAGTGTTAATCACATAGTGATGTGAACTATATTGTTGACTCTAGTAAACTCTTTGGATGTTGGTCACATGGTGATGTGACCTGTGAGTGTTAATCACATGGTGATGTGAACTAGATTATTGACTCTAGTGCAAGTGGGAGACTGTTCGAAATATGCCCTAGAGGCAATAATGAATTGGTTATTATTATATTTCCTTGTTCATGATAATCGTTTATTATCCATGCTAAAATTGTATTGATAGGAAACTCAGATACATGTGTGGATACATAGACAACACCATGTCCCTAGTAAGCCTCTAGTTGACTAGCTCGTTGATCAATAGATGGTTACGGTTTCCTGACCATGGACATTGGATGTCGTTGATAACGGGATCACATCATTAGGAGAATGATGTGATGGACAAGACCCAATCCTAAGCCTAGCACAAGATTATGTAGTTCGTTTGCTAAGAGCTTTTCTAATGTCAAGTATCATTTCCTTAGACCATGAGATTGTGCAACTCCCGGATACCGTAGGAATGCTTTGGGTGTACCAAACGTCACAACGTAACTGGGTGGCTATAAAGGTGCACTACAGGTATCTCCGAAAGTGTCTGTTGGGTTGGCATGAATCGAGACTGGGATTTGTCACTCCGTGTAAACGGAGAGGTATCTCTGGGCCCACTCGGTAGGACATCATCATAATGTGCAAAATGTGACCAAGGAGTTGATCACGCGATGATGTGTTATGGAACGAGTAAAGAGACTTGCCGGTAACGAGATGGGACAAGGTATCGGGATACCGACGATCGAATCTCGGGCAAGTAACATACCGATAGACAAAGGGAATTGTATACGGGATTGAATGAATCCCCGACATCGTGGTTCATCCGATGAGATCATCGTGGAACATGTGGGAGCCAACATGGGTATCCAGATCCCGCTGTTGGTTATTGGCCGGAGAACGTCTCGGTCATGTCTGCATAGTTCCCGAACCCGTAGGGTCTACACACTTAAGGTTCGATGACGCTAGGGTTATAGGGAATAGATATACGTGGTTACCGAATGTTGTTCGGAGTCCCGGATGAGATCCCGGACGTCACGAGGAGTTCCGGACTGGTCTGGAGGTAAAGATTTATATATGGGAAGTCCTGTTTTGGTAACCGGAAAAGTTTCGGGTGCTATCGGTAACGTACCGGGACCACCGGGAGGGTCCCGGGGGTCCACCAGGTGGGGCCACCGGCCCCAGAGGGCTGCGTGGGCCAAGTGTGGGAGGGGACCAGCCCCAGGTGGGCTGGTGCGTCCCCCCACAAGAGGCCCAAGGCACAGGGAAGGGGAAAGGGGGAAACCCTAGGCTCAGATGGGCCTAAGGCCCACCTAGTGGTGCGCCCCCCTCTCTCCCCCTCTGGCCGCCCCCCTAGATGCATGTAGGGCTGGCCGCACCCCTTTGTGGGGAAACCCTAGATGGGGGCGCACCCCTCCCCCTCCCCTATATATAGTGGGGGTTTTGGGGCTGCCAAAGACACGAGTCTTCCTCTCTCTTGGCGCAGCCCTACCCCTCTCCCTCCTCGTCTCTCGCAGTGCTTGGCGAAGCCCTGCTGGAGTGCCACGCTCCTCCATCACCACCATGCCGTCGTGCTGCTGCTGGACGGAGTCTTCCCCAACCTCTCCCTCTCTCGTTGCTGGATCAAGGCGTGGGAGACGTCACCGGGCTGCACGTGTGTTGAACGCGGAGGCGCCGTGGTTCGGCGCTTAGATCGGAATCAACCGCGATCTGAATCGCTACGAGTACGACCCCTTCATCCGCGTTCTTGCAACGCTTCCGCGTTGCGATCTACAAGGGTATGTAGATGCACTCCCCTTCCCCTCATTGCTAGATTACTCCATAGATTGATCTTGGTGATGCGTAGAATATTTTGAATTTCTGCTACGTTCCCCAACACCTCTAACATGCGATCGAACTTCAGCTTCTCCTTTTGACTTTCGCACTATGTCCTTGCATCAACAATGACCCGGCGGAGATCATCATCATCGGGCACATCGTCTGGTTCCTGATCTTGATCTTTAGCAGCTTCCCTGTTGCAGCATCACCGTATTCAGGGGGCACATAGTTGTCATCGTCCTCTTCTTCATCGATGTCTTCCATCATAACACCTATTTCTCCCACTAGTAGAAAAAGGGGCTTTCGTTCGGGCCTCGCCAGCCCATTAGTCTCGGTTCTTATATGAACCGGGACCAACGGGTGCATTCGTCCCGGTTCGTGAGCCCAGGTGGCCGGCCGGGGCCTCGCGGGCTTTGGTCCCGGTTTGTCTGGACCCATTTGTCCTGGTTCTAGGAACGAACAGGGACCAATGGGCCTTGCTCATGGCCCATAACCATTCATCCCGGTTCCAGCCACGAACGGGGACAAATGATTTGCCTATATATAGCCCATCGCCAGCGAGCAGAGCAGTCCACCCTGCTCTGTTTTTTGCTGGCCGGCGAGGGGAGGGCATTTGGGTGCTCTAGCTCACCTCCTATGCACATGAGGTGTTCGATGAAATGTCCGAGCCACACTAGTTAATATTTCTTCTCTCGAAACTCTACCTCCGAGCTCCATTTTCCCCGAGATTTTTCTAGGTTTAGCGGTCCGTCACGTCCCGTCCCCGTCTTCACCGCCGTCAATCGCCCGCGCCGATCTCGTTGCCGGCGCCACCGTGGTGAGCCTCTTGTTCTTATCTTCTTTCTGAAAGAAAAAAATTCTTATTTGAGATAGATACTTGTCTAATTTTCTTACTTTTATTATTCCTTGTTATTATATAGTGCGATGGTTCTAGTATCCGCCCCCGTCGGCCCTCGTCCTCTCTATGATTCGGATGTGGTATATATTATATTTTTATAACTATTTGGTTCACTTATTGTTTATGACAATAATGCCGACCAACGTGACATAGATTTTATTTATGTAGGAGGTGGTTGAACCGGAAATTCCAACTGACCCTATTGTCGAGAGGTTAAATTTAGTCAAAGAAGAAAACAATTACTTGAAGGGAAAAATAAAAAAATTGAGGAGGAGAAGATGATATTGGAGTTCCATGTTGCGGATGTCGTCGATGATCACAAGATCAAGATGGATGCAATGCGGTTGAAGATTAGAAAATATGCCATTCATACCGGGGCTTGGTATCATTATGCCGTTGGATCAATTGCTACCTTAGTAGTGATTATGATCGCATTTGTTGTTGCATTGAAAGGTTTTACATAGTTTCAATGTATGGTTTAACTAGATGCTCTAGAGAGCTATATGTTGTTCAATTTGAACTATGTATGTACTTTGGTTTTAATATGATGATGAACTACTATTAATTTGGTCACTTATCTATCCATGTTCATTTGTAGTGCTTTTCAATTTCGGGGTCTTATAGCTGAAAAAAACAGTAAATGCATGAAAAATAGCAAATGAAGTGAGAAAGGGTTGAAAATTCATGATGTGGCTTTGAATAGTGCATTTTGAACATAGAAAAACTATGGAGGTCAAATAAGTTCAAAAAAATGAAATCCTTTTGTAACAGACGAGTTTCCGTATGAAACCCTGGTACTACGAAAGAGACTGTCCGTTTTGTACACCAAGTGCATCCAATTTTTTCCGTAAGCCTCTCTACTTTCTTGCACATGCTATGTGGGTGAAATGATGATACCATGCCAACTTTTAACCTTTTCAGAGTTCATTTGAAATGCTTTTCAATTTCAGGGTCTTATAGCTGAAAAAAATCAGTAGATGCATTAAACATAACAAATGAAGTCGGAAAGGGTTAAAAATTGATGATGTTGCTTTCAATGGTGAATTTTGATATAAAAACTATGGAGTTCAAATAAGTTCAAAAAAATGAAATCCTTTTGTAACAGACAAGTTTCCGTATGAAACCCTGATACTTCGAAAGAGATTGTCCGTTTTGTACACGAAGTGCATCCAGTTTTTGCCGTAAGCCTCTCTAATTTCTTGCACATGCTATGTGGGTGAAATGATGATACCATGCCAACTTTTACCCTTTTCAGAGTTCATTTGAAATGCTTTTCAATTTTAGGGTCTTATAGCTGGAAAAAATCAGTAAATGCATGAAAAATAACAAATGAAGTCAGAAAAGGTTGAAAATTGATGATGTGGCTTTGAATGGTGCATTTTGAACATAGAAAAACTATGGAGTTCAAATAAGTTCGAAAAAATGAAATCCTTTTGTAACAGACGAGTTTCCGTATGAAACCCTAATACTACGAAAGAGACTGTCCATTTTGTACACGAAGTGCATCCAATTTTTGCCGTAAGCCTCTCTACTTTCTTGCACATGCTATGTGGGTGAAATGATGATACCATGCCAACTTTTAACCTTTTCAGAGTTCTTTTGAAATGCTTTTCAATTTCAGGGTCTCATAGCTGAAAAAATCAGTAGATGCATTAAGCATAACAAATGAACTCAGAAAGGGTTAAAACTTGATGATGTGGCTTCGAATGGTGCCTTTTGAACATATAAAAACTATGGAGTTCAAATAAGTTCAAAAAAATGAAATCCTTTTGTAATAGACGAGTTTCCGTATGAAACCCTGATACTTCGAAAGAGATTGTCCGTTTTGTACACGAAGTGCATCCAGTTTTTGCCGTAAGCCTCTCTACTTTCTTGCACATGCTATGTGGGTGAAATGATGATACCATGCCAACTTTTAACCTTTTCAGAGTTCATTTGAAATGCTTTTCAATTTTAGGGTCTTATAGCTGAAAAAAATCAGCAAATGCATGAAAAATAACAAATGAAGTCAAAAAGGGTTGAAAATTGATGATGTGGCTTTGAATGGTGCATTTTGAACATAGAAAAACTATGGAGTTTAAATAAGTTGAAAAAAATGAAATCCTTTTGTAACAGACGAGTTTCCGTACGAAACCTTGATACTTCGAAAGAGACTGTTCGTTTTGTACACGAAGTGCATCCAGTTTTTGCCGTAAGCCTCTCTACTTTCTTGCACATGCTATGTGGGTGAAATGATGATACCATGCCAACTTTAAACTTTTCAGAGTTCATTTGTAGTGCTTTTCAATTTCAGGGTCTTATAGCTGATAAAAATCAGTACATGCATGAAAAATAACAAATGAAGTAAGAAAGGGTTGAAAATTGATGATGTGGCTTTGAATGGTGCATTTTGAACACAGAAAAACTATGCAGTTCAAATAAGTTCAAAAAATGAAATTCTTTTGTAACAGACGAGTTTCCGTATGAAACCCTGATACTTCGAAAGAGATTGTCCGTTTTGTACACGAAGTGCACCAAGTTTTTGCCGTAAGCCTCTCTACTTTCTTGCACATGCTATGTGGGTGAAATGATGATACCATGCCAACTTTTAACCTTTTCAGAGTTCTTTTGAAATGCTTTTCAATTTCAGGGTCTTATAGCTGATAAAAATTAGTAAATGCATGAAAAATAACAAATGAAGTCAAAAAGGGTTGAAAATTGATGATGTGGCTTTGACTGGTGCATTTTGAACATAGAAAAACTATGGAGTTCAAATAAGTTCAAAAAAATGAAATCCTTTTGTAACAGACGAGTTTCCGTATGAAACCCTGATCCTTCGAAAGAGATTGTCCGTTTTGTACACGAAGTGCATCCAGTTTTTGCCGTACGCCTCTGTACTTTCTTGCACATGCTATGTGGGTGAAATGATGATACCATGCCAACTTTTAACCTTTTCAGAGTTCATTTGAAATGCTTTTCAATTTCAGGGTCTTATAGCTGAAAAAATCAATAAATGCATGAAAAATAACACATGAAGTCAGAAAGGGTTGAAAATTGATGATATGGCTTTGAATGGTGCATTTTGAACTTGGAAAACCTATGGAGTTCAAATAAGTTCAAAAAAATGAAATCCTTTTGTAACAGACGAGTTTCCATATGAAACCCTCATAATTCAAAAGAGATTGTCTGTTTTGTACACGATGTGCATCCAGTTTTTGCCGTCAGACTCTCTACTTTCTTGCACATGCTATGTGGGTGAAATGATGATACCATGCCAACTTTTAACCTTTTCAGAGTTCATTTGAAATGCTTTTCAATTTCAGGGTCTTATAGCTGGAAAAAAATCAGTAAATGCATGAAAAATAACAAATGAAGTCAGAAAGGGTTGAAAATTGATGATGTGGCTTTGAATGGTGCATTTTGAACATTAAAAAACTATGGAGTTCAAATAAGTTCAAAAAAATGAAATCCTTTTGTAACAGACGAGTTTCCGTATGAAACCCTGATACTTCGAAAGAGAAACAAAATAAAATAATCAGTAAATGCATGAAAATTTAATAGCAAAAAGAGTTCTCATAAAATAAAATAAATAAGTAATTTCAAACAAAATAATATAAACTTTAATAAAATATATAAGGAGAAAGAAAATAAAATAAAATAAAATAAACTTTAATAACGTAAATAAAATTTACGAAACTAAAATTATCAAAGTATTTTCTGTTCAAAACATTATAAGCAACCTCTAAAATTTATGAAACTAAAATTATATAAAATTGATGCAACTAAAATTATCAAAGTATTTTCTGTTCAAAATCATTAAAAGCAAAAAGAATTTTCATAAAGAACTCTGTTTGTTAGAAACTTTAATGGCAAATATATAAGTAGAAACAAAATAAAATAAAATAAATAAGTATTTTGTTGTAAGTAGAAACAAAACAAAAAAATAAAGCAAAAAAGAAAACAAAAAAACTGGGAAAGAAATAAAAAAAATTGCCACCTACTAGGCCACCACGGCGTGAATACGACTAGAAACCCATCCCTGGGCCAGGATTCAGGCCCGCATAAGGCCCAGTAGGCCCATCAGGCATAGCAGTCACAGTTAGGCCCGTAAGCCTGCAATGGAGAGGAGCTCGAGAGGGGTGCGGAAGTGGGGCTTATAAACCACTGCGCGCCCCTCTCAACTAGCGAGGTGGGACTAAACTTTCGACGCTGGCGCAGCAGCACAAGGCCTTTGGTCCCGGTTGGTGGCACCAACCGGTACTAAAGGGGTGTATTGGTACCGGTTTGCGGCACCAACCGGGACCAATGCCACCCCTTTAGTCCCGGTTGGTGCCACCAACCGGGACCAAAGGCCACCGCTTCCCGCCCTTTGGGCTGCTAAAAAGAGGCCTTTGGTCCCGGTTGCTGCTATGAACTGGGACCAATGGCCTGGGTATATAAGAAAACACTTAGCAGTTTTGACCAAATCCATCACTTCTTCCCCCGACACCCCTGCTCCTCCTCGTCGTCGCCGCCCGACGCCCCTACTCCACCTTGCCGTCGCGGCCGCCACTGACGCCGTCAGGCTGCTCGACATCGTCGTCGCCGCCGCCACCGACGCCGTCAGGCTGCTCAACGTCCTCGCCGCCGCCGCCGACGCCCTCTGCTCCGACGACGGCGTCGACCCTCGCGCCCCTGCCGGCCCCGACACGCCGCCTACCGTGCCCCGCCGCCCCCTGTGACCACCAGCCTGCTCCCGTGCCCCTCCCCTGTCCCGCGCCCCTGCACCCCTGCCCTGCCCCGCCAGCGCCGGCGCCGGCCCCTCCGTCGTGCCCTCCGCCCCTGCCGGGTGCTAGCGCTATTAGATTTTTAGATGTTTTTTTAGATGTTTTTAGATGCTATTTTTAGATGTTTTTACATGTTTTTAGATTATTTTAGTTTAGTTTTAAGATTAGGAAAATTTCAGATGTATAGGTATATTTATTTAGATGTATAGTTAATTTAGATGTTGTAATTTGTTCATAAAAATTGTGCACTTTTGTATAGAAACTTTATTTTTTTTCATATGTACGAAAATGTAGATTGAAAACGAAAACAAACATATAAGAAAAAGCAAAGGAAAATATGAAGAAGGACCCGCGGTGAAGCAAGTCTTTTTTTAAGGTAGTTCTTTGTTAAAGTGAGGGGGGACATCCGGAGCACCCCCCGACCCTCTCGCTCGACCAAAACTCTCGTGGACACCCAAACCCTAGAAAAAAACAATGTCGGTCTCCTACCCCCTCCCGCCGTGTCCCTACCCGATCGACAAACTCTCTTGAGGCCACCCAAATTTACCAAGTTAAAAGAGCATTGTCGTCGAGGCCACCCCGAACCCTTGAAGCGTTGTTGAGGCCACCCCAAACCCTTGAAGCGTTGCGGAGGCCACCCCAAACCCTAGAGAAGCGTCGAGGCCAGGCCACTAATATGATTCCTTTGTGCTTAGCTAGCTAGTTCAACGTTTGCCACTAATATATCCATCTGTCATGTTTGAATAATAATTGCCATGTTGTAAATATTTGCAGAAACTATGGATCCGCACGCCCGGGACGAAGAAAAAGAAGCGGTGTTGGGGGAGATAATCGCACACGGAATTGATGTTGTCTTGTCGTTTCTCAACGACACATGCACCGATGGTCTGGAAAGACAGGATGAAGAAGCAGGCTACGACGATGATCAGACAATGGAGGAGGAAGGACACCGTGATGACAGCTACGGTGACCGAATGGAGGGGGAAGGACACCGTGATGATGGCTCCGGTGACCGAACGGAGTCCGGCCAGGTATATATATTAATTAATTAAGCATGTGCTGACTATAGCTAATTGATGCATTAATTGTTTTTGGTATGTACGCATATTAACTCTCTTCTTTTTCTTCTTTTTTAGCCCTCCGGATCGAGCAACACTTCGGTAATGAGACGAGGCACGAAGAGAAAGTTGCGCGCGGATGAAAGGTACATGATCATCGAAATTGATCGCGCTGGCCAACCGATGGAACCCCTCCGGACCAAGCAAAAACTTAATGCTCAGTGCGGGGTTCTAGTGAGGGACATGATCCCGATTAGCATCGAGCAATGGTTGAAGCCTAAGGACAAAGACTCTCAGGTGTCTTATGTCAGCGATAGGCAGAAAGCTGATCTTTGGACCGCGCTGCAGGAAAATTTCACCTTCCCGCCAGAGGAGGATCCGGAGAATCTAGTTAAAAAGCCAATGATCAAGGCTTGTGCTCTTAAGAAGATGGCTGAGCTATTCCGGAGGTGGAAGAATGAGCTGAAATCATCGTTTGTCGACCAAGACAAGACTCCAGAATTCATCGGCCGATTTGAGAAGATCAAAGATCAGTGGCCCGAATTGGTCACCAAAAAGAAATTTGAGAGAGCAGCGAAGATGTTAGCGACAAACAAGAAAAATGCTGCAAAGAAGAAGCATCACCATCGCACGGGGTCAGGTGGCTACCTGAAAGCCCGGCCGTTGTGGGACAAGGCTGAGAATGACCTCATTGATAAAGGGATCGAACCAGAGACGCGACGCTGGCCAGACCGTTGCAGGACTTGGTTCTTCGGGGTTGGGGGAAAATTGGACCCTGTAACAGGGAAGTGCGTTTGGACAAACGAGCAGCTGAAGACACCCATCGAGAAGCTTCAGGAGTATATCGAAAAGGCGCAGCAAGGGACCTTCGTTCCGGACAGAGAGAATGACGAGCTCACAGAGGCCCTCGAGAATCCTGAGCACCCCGGACGGACACGAGGCACGCCAGGCTCCCTTTCATGGAAGGCTGGATTTCCTTATGCAGGCGGTTACAAACACCAGGAGAGGAAGAAGAAAAAGGAGTTGACCCAACTACAGGCGCTGCACGCAAGGGTACAAGCGCTAGAGGAACGAGAGGCAGTTCGCAGCACGCGACCTACCGAAGCTACACCCGAAGCTACCCCGCCATCTCAGCAGAGAAGCAGCGTGGCTTCCACGAAGTTGCTTCAGGAGCCTGTCTTCACGGCTCCTGCTAGCTACCCCGTAGATGCTATCACGGAGTCTCAACATTGCCACCTTATGACGCAGTGGATGGAATTGAAAGTCAAGGCGGCTATTGGCTCTGTTGCACCTCCTGAACCTGGCGCAGCTTTTCATTGCCGGCCGATTCCAGAAGGATATGCTAGGGTGATGGTGGATGAAATCACAGAAGGATTTGAGGACCTCCAGCTTGACCACCCTACGGGTGACGGGGAGACTCGGCTGGGTTCTTGTCTGAAGACTCCATGCCTATGGCGGAAGGAGCTCATCAACCTTCCGAACTGGATGCCTCCGCCTCCTCCTCCTCCTCCGCCGCCGAGTCAGGGCACTCCGCCTCCTCCACCGCCTCCTCCTCCGGCGAGTGACGATCAGGGCACTCAGCCTCTTTCTCTGGCGCGTGGCGGCACTCCGCCTCCTTCTCCGCCTGCGCCAGCACGCCCGAGCAGCCACCAGCCTCCTCCTTCTCCGCCTCGCCAGCAAGGGCGGAAGAGACCCGCCGCCGCCCTGGCTGCTCCGGCGCGTCGTTGTCCTTCTCCTCCGCCTCGTAAGCAAGCACGAAAGAAGACAGCCACAGCCGCTCCGTCTGCTCCGGCGTCTAGCAGTACAGCCAGAGGCGGGAGGCAATACAGATACGGTCCACCTCTCAAGCCTCTAGAGAAGTTACCGTACGAGATGACCATGGAAGAACACAAGAAGATCGTGCAAAAAGAAGTGAAGGACTTCTTTGAAGGGGCGAAAGCAGAGAGACATCCACCTCCGGAGGAGAAGGTAGATCCGGTGAAAGCAAAGCGCACTATCGATGCCCTGAGGAAACCACCAAAGTCTCCGCCGAAAACCAACTATGAGCGCGTTACTAAAAAGGCATATCCCGAAGCGGAGGGGTCGGGAAGTACCTTCAGTGATCAAAGGTTAAAAGAACGATGAGCAGCTGGGAAAAAAATTGCCCAGCTCGGCGAACAAGCGAACCAATCGTGCCCCCCGCTCAATGTGTCTAGCGACATCATCGCTAATGCTCCGGGGATGGTGCCCGGTTATTGCAATCTTGGAGATTACCTGCCCGACGATGTACATTATGATTTCTTGGAGGTGGACGAACACAGATACGAGTACGGGAAGCCTCTCGTCAAAGATGAAAAATCTCTAACAACGATAATGCGAAGATTCCATAATTGGTACATGAAAACCTGCAGAGAGTCTGGGGGGACGAATACTTTGTATCTGAGAGTTAAAGAGAAGCACGACCTCGTTGGAATTGATCTGTTGCATGTTCCATTTGAGGAGTTCTTCCAGTTCTTCAATCAAAAGGCGCTCGATAAATTATCGGTCACTTGCAACTGTCTGTAAGTACTACTTCTGTCATTAAGTCTCTATATATAGCTCAGCTCTTTCATTGCATGTATTTATAATTATCCTCACTATATTATGCAGATTGAAGATTGTCGAGTGCAGAAAAGCAGAAATGTATGATATTGGGTTCATTAACACAAATCTCATAGATGAATTTCAGGTTAAAAAGAACGCCGAAGATGCCAAGGCCAACTTGCTCAAATCATTGTTAATAAATCAAAACAAATATTTAATACTCTTTCCTTACAACTTCAAGTGAGTGTTACTGTCGTGTGCATATTCGGTTTCCCTTATTATTACTCGAGCGAGGTTATAGTAATGTAATTGATGAGTTATGCATGCGTGCACAGCTTCCACTATATTCTCCTGGAGATTAAGCTTGAGCGGGGACTAGTAACCGTCTTAGACTCGAGACGAAAAGATCCCGAGACCTATGCGGACAAGACTAAAATTCTCAACAAGTAAGTTCAATCGATCATTATCGCACCATATCGACAACTTTTTGTTCATTTCCTGATATCGTAAGTAATAATTATTTTCTTTGTCTTGCAGGGTTTGGAAACAGTTCACCGCAGAAGCTCCGGGACTGCCGAAGGAGCTGCGATATACATACCCGAAAGTAAGTACTACTAGCTAGCTAGTTGCGCGCATTTCCCGTTGATTCTAGCTACTTTCATCAATGCCATTTATAATGCTTCATTATCAGTTTGATTGACCTCTATTTCTCGTAAAGTGCTTGTGGCAGGAACAAGGGAATGATTACTGTGGATACTACGTGTGCGAGTTCATCTACAACGCGACTTGCAAAGATAAGCGGGGCTACTCTAAAAGACAATATGAAGTGCGTAAGCAGTAATATTCACAATTTCATTTTATTACACCATCATTTCTGTTGAGTTTCATTCATATATATGTATTTACCCCCTTCTTCAAATTAGACGTGGCAGATGCGGAATGAACTCCTACCACAAGATCGCATGAAAGCAATTCAAGAGGAATTGGCGGGATTCTTTCTTGACCACGTCATCAATAAAGCCGGAGAATACCATGTGGAAGTTGAGTTCAAATGCTAGGGGATTGTAAGAGATCTTACATATTGTATATGTATGTAGCAAGTAGCGTCGGATAGATAACATGAAAACTTGTTGTTCGACCAATCTCTCGGAGAAGGAGAGGTCGATCACTTCTCTCGGTATGCATGACGAACTTATGTACTTAATGGTTTCCTTCATTTTCTTACTAGCTAGCGTGTCGAGGGCCTCTCTATGCGTATAGTACGTACAAGCACGGAGATAAGAGAGGACACTTCTCTCTATTAATTAATTAGCTACCTAACACAATATATGAAACACCTTAATTAACCATACAAAACCCCCAAATCCACCCCCTTTCAGAAAAAAAACAAAAACCCTAGCCCCTGAACGGCTGAGGCGTGGATGCCTATTGGTCCCGGTTGGTGCCACCAACCGGGACTAAAGTGCCTCCTGCCTGGGCTCACAGCACCGGCCACGTGGAGGCCCATCTGTCCCAGTTAGTATAAGAACCGGGACTAAAGGCCTAGGCATTAGTAACGACCCTTTAGTACCGGTTCCCCAACCGGGACAGATGGGCCTTATGAACCGGGGCAAATGGCCCTTTTTCTACTAGTGTCCGTGCCTCGTCCAAACATTATAGTGTGGCATGAAACCCTTATAAAGCATGTCCGGTCAGAGTAAGACTTCGTATTCCCACAATTAGGGCATGGACAACACATAAAACCATTCTGCTTGTTTGCCTCAGCCACTTCAAGAAAATTATGCACGCCCTTAACGTACTCGGAGGTGTGTCTATCACCATCCATTGTCGGTTCATCTGCGTGCATTATATATAATTAGACAAGTATCTATCTAAAGTAAGAATTATTTTCTTTCAGAAAGAAGATAAGAAGAAGGGGCTCACCACAGTGGTGCCAGCGACGAGATCGGCGCGGGCGATCGACGGTGGTGAAGATGGGGACATGACCTGACGGACTGCTAAACCTATGCAAATCTCGGGGAAAATGGAGTTTGGAGGTCGAGCTTCGAGAGGAGAAAGCTTAACTAGTGAGGCTCGGGCATTTCATCGAACACCTCATGTGCATAGGAGGTGAGCTAGAGCACCCAAATGCCCTCCCCTCGCCGTCCAGAAAAAACAGAGTACTGTCCTATGTGGAGGGCCGCTTCTTCCAGAGGTCGCTCACCGCGCATAGATATTGCGGCCTCCTTATTGATTACGACTCCACAACTCCCCAAACCCTTGCAACTGTGAGCAGTCGGGCAACCAGCCTAAGTATCAAAGATTCAAAGGTCGACAAGAGGGAAAGATGAGACACCTCACCCCCCCTATGTTGCCGCTCATCCCTCCTCCTCCTACATGCCAACGAGAACAACAACAACGTAACCTTCTCGTGTACCTTCGTTGCCCCGACCACTGAACCCATGGATGCGCATCTCTCCTCTGCTGGCACGACACTACGTCCTAAGACCATCTTGGTATCCCGCTTCTCTGTGCCAGTGTAGGAGAGGAAGATGAGAGGAGGAGCACTAGGATTTGCGGGCGAGTCGAACTGGAATGAGGCACCGTCTCCTGAATGGCGTGATTGTGCAAACCGGATGCCACTTTGCTTCCTCTAGAGATAGCCATAGGTTCAGACCTTGTAACCCCTCTCCTAGATCAGCAAAACTACCAGAATGATCTCCTTTGCCGATGACCTCGGCATAGAACCGGATCCCGTCAGCATATGGCAATGCCGACGACAGCCGTCGACATAGGGCCATCGGCGTAGATCACGTCGGCGTCTCTTTGTCAGACCATCGGCATAGAGGCCTATGCTAACGGCTTTCCGAATGGCCGTCGGCATAGCTTTACTATCGGCAAAGAAAACATACGGCATTGTTCGCCTGCCGCCGTCCGAACACGTGCTGGCATCGGCGAGCGCAACCCTATGCCAAAGGCTTTGCCGTTAGCATATATGTGCCACGTGTCGTTGCCTGGGTACTCTTGGTGGCAATCTATGCCGACGGCAAAGCCTTTGGCATAGTTTTGGTTAATTTTTTTCTTGATGTTCCTGTTTCTGCCCTGCAAATTTAAATAGCTATATGCCCTAATAACAAAATATATAACAAGGATGCACATATATATGAAATGGAAACACATCTAAATAGGAAATAAGAAACATTATTATATTAATAACTTGAACAATTACAAAGTATCCAGGAGGTACAATGTATTAAAAATAAAATAAATAAAAGACTTAAAGCTAAAGCCTAGCTTAACCTCTACTAGTTCATCTTCTTGATGTTCTTCATCTTCTCTTCTTGATCCTTAACCTACAAAACAATCAATAACTGACAAGAATTTGGATTATAGTTAAAAATATTGCATTGCTGCTTGAGCTAGTGGATCAGGTATTTGGAACTGGTCCAAAGCCTTTATTAGGAAGATCCATGAGGAAACCAGCAGAGCAAGTGACCAACTATACATTTCAGAGATCAACAGCACAACAGATGGTTAAGTGTCCAGGAAGATCAGATCGAAGCAACAGATCCAGTGCATAAAGAGTCGTCGGTGACAAAGGAATAGACAAGCCAGAAATACCATATTAAATAGCAGTAGGCCGTTGCCAAAGTAGCAGACATACTGCCAGATAGGAGAGAAGAAGAAAAAGGGCGACTCCAGAACATCAGACAGAGCATACACTTGTTTTTGTTCAAGTACTGTAGCAGGGAAACTAATTTTGCTGGAACTTCCATTCGAAGCGATGCTTGCGTCGTCCTCTGTGTGGAGCACGACGATCCTAGGCACTCGGGCCGCCAAGCCAAAGCACCCGAGGCATGCAAACACTGCCAGCATGAACATGGTTTCAAAGTTCAAACTGAAATTCACTTTGGAATACGGTTTCGACGGGATGAAATGAAGCCAAGGTTAGCAGGGGCAGTACCAAAAACAAGACCAGCAGCAAGGATTACTGTATCTTAATTTCTCAGCATCTCTCTGAAACAGGATCAGTTCGTCGCGTCTGGGCTGGCTGGCAGCACTCTCGTGAAGGAAGCTGGCACCTTCAACTCACCTTGTTCGTCGGGCACATCGACAGCCCTGATCGAGAGCAGAATGTCATCAGGGCCATGCCGATGAACACGAAGCAAGTTTGCGCCTCTGTACTTGCAGGTGATCCATGCACTGGACTTGTAGTGGCGCTTGAACACTAGCTGAATCTGTGGTTTGGTTCGTGCGTCTGGATACAGTCCGGAACGAATGCATGTGTATTATCTATTTCATCGAAGTGTAAGATTTCTCCTCTTCTCTTGTTTGTGTTCAATGGTTGTTGTGGTTTTTTGTTTTGCGTTTCAACAGTGACATGTATTCTGATTAGGCACTTGCATAGGTACTGTGTAGAGCTGGAACCTCTAATAAAAAATGATCTATGCAGTAAAGCAAAGGAGAGAGACTGCAACCTTTTCAGGCCTGAATCTATCCCCATTCTGAATCGACTTGGTTATTGATTCTCATTTTCAGCATATGAAGGCCACATGCTATTTTTTTCTATGTTCTCCTCTTCGGCTCTTCCTTTACGATTCAGCATATGCTAACTGCTACTGTAGCTTTCATGCTTATATCCTTGGTTATATTTTACAGTGATCCAAATTAAGGATTTGTGTTGATATCTGAAGTTCCTAATGACGATTGGTGCTTATTAGTTTCTTTACAGGAAGCACAACAAGTGGTTGTACTAGGAAGATTACCTTGACATGGGAGGTTTTTTTTTCTAAGGAACAGGGGAGTCTTTATTATTTGACTTGAAAAGATGATGTACGCATTTAAAGTGTAGAATTTCCATTTGTATATTCATATTGTGCTTAACTTTTACTTTCTAAAAATCAATATTGGCTGGCGGTTTGGCCGATTATTTAAGAAATAAAAACCTTAGGTGTTGATCCCTTTGATCTCTAGCCATATGACTTCCCATTCAAGATATGACGGGGCATGGATGTGATACACCCATCTACAGAGATGTTTAGGTGTAAAGTTGGGACGAGCAGGCTTATAGATGAAGGGTTTGTACTTATGGCTCAACAAAACTGACTACTCTAGCCTTGTCACCATTAGTGTAGTGTTATTATCTTTCGTCCCATGTTTTGTTGAAAGATCTTCCAGATTCAAGACCCGCCTTAAAAAAATGTACAGTGCAAATACAACCATTTATCGTTACAGGCGAGGGATTTAGTGCAGGAAGCTACTTTACAAGTAGTCTCAAGCTGGAGGATAACAGATTGGTTGAGACGTTAGGGATCCCCATCAATGTTATATTATTTGTCTGCAGGTATATTCTCAGCTCCAAATTCTGGATATTATAGTGAGTAGATGAGGTGAAAGTATGTGCAACATAGTTCTTTTTTTGTTTTGCTCTAATTTCTGCGGGAGTGTTAAACCCCACGTAGCACGATGGTGGTTGTATGCTGCCATGGAGGAATTTGAAGGAAATATGCCCTAGAGGCAATAATAAAGTTATTATTTATTTCCTTATATCATGATAAATGTTTATTATTCATGCTAGAATTGTATTAACCGGAAACATAATACTTGTGTGAATACATAGACAAACAGAGTTACTAGTAGAAAAGGGGGCTTTTGTCCCGATTGGTAAGGGCCTTTAGTCCCGGTTTTTGAACCGGGACTAAAGGTCGTTACTAATGCCTCCCCCCTTTAGTGCCGGTTCTGACACGAACCGGGACTAAAGGCCGTCCACGTGGACGCAGCCTGGAGCTCCACCTTTAGTCCCGATCGGTGTTACCAACCGGGACTAAAGGAAATTTTATGATATTTTTTTTTGAATTTTTTTTTGCGATTTTTATTTTATTTTTTTTATTTTCAAATTTCTGAATTATTTTAACCTCTAATCTCTAATCACCACCCCTCATCACTGCTCAATTTATCCTCTAATCTCTAATCACCCCTCATCATTCCAAATCATCTAACTTCCCGGACGGTCACCCATCCTCTCACTACTCCAGCCTGAGCACGCTTAGCTTCCGGGTTCTATTCTCCCTCGTTTCCAAGTCTGCACTTGTTGTTTTCCTGACAATAGTAAGATGTCAATTCTATTAACCCTCAGGAATTTAGCTTGAGCATGAAGTGACACATTTCACTGTTTGAGTTTGAAACTATTGTTTTAAAAAAGAATAATTATTTAGTAACACTAATATTTCTGGAATAATTAGTTTGACCATTGTTTGACCACAGTTTGACCAGATTTGACCAAAATTCAAAAAAACTGAAATAATTATTTAGTAACACTAATATTCTAGAATAATTAGTTTGACCATTGTTTGACCACAGTTTGACCACAATTTGAAATTTTTGAATTTTTTGCCTCTCCAGATCTTAAAAGCCCCGTATCTTTTTTCTGTTATGTTTTTGAGGATTTTGAAAATGTTTAACGGGGTTCCCCCAGTTAAATTCGGATGTAACTGTTCGAGTAGATGATTTTTCATATAAAAAACTTTATAATCTGAGTTCGTATGCAAAAGTTATGCCCATTTTAAGAAATTCCAGAGAGATTTTGCAAATAAAGTCGAAATTCATATTTGTTAATTTTCCCAACAACTAGACCACATATCACATGGGAAACTCATTTTATTTTACTTTTTTGACATTTCCATCATTTTCTTTTGATTTTTCTGAAACTGAAAAGGCGGTCCAGGGGGGTGTAGAGTTTGAAAATTAGACCTTTAGTACCGGTTCGTGCCATGAACTGGTACTAATGCCTCAAAGCCCATTAGTACACCAACCGGGACTAAAGGTCTAACCTTTAGTCCCGGTTGGTGCCACTAACCGGGACTAACGGGCATCGCACCCTTTAGTCCCGGTTCGTGGCACCAACCGGGACTAAAGGGCCCAGGTGAACCAGGACTAATGCCTTAGCCGCACGAACCGGGACGAATGCTCACATTAGTCCCGGTTCGTGACTGAACCGGGACTAATGTGAATACTGCGCTGTGACCAAAGCCCTGTTTTCTACTAGTGAGTGTCACTAGTATGCCTCTACTTGACTAGCTCGTTGATCAAAGATGGTTATGTTTCCTAGCCATAGACATGAGTTGTCATTTGATTAACAGGATCACATCATTAGGAGAATGATGTGATTGACTTGACCCATTCCGTTAGCTTAGCACTCGATCGTTTAGTATGTTGCTATTGCTTTCTTCATGACTTATACATGTTCCTATGACTATGAGATTATGCAACTCCCGTTTACAGGAGCAACACTTTGTGTGCTACCAAACGTCACAACGTAACTGGGCGATTATAAAGGTGCTCTACAGGTGTCTCCGAAGGTACTTGTTGGGTCGGCGTATTTCGAGATTAGGATTTGTCACTTCGATTGTCGGAGAGGTATCTCTGGGCCCTCTCGGTAATGCACATCACTTAAGCCTTGAAGCATTGCAACTAATGAGTTAGTTGTGGGATGATGTATTATGGAACGAGTAAAGAGACTTGCCGGTAATGAGATTGAACTAGGTATTGAGATACCGGCGATCGAATCTCGGGCAAGTAACACACCGATGACAAAGGGAACAACGTATGTTGTTATGCGGTCTGACCGATAAAGATCTTCGTAGAATATGTCGGAGCCAATATGAGCATCCAGGTTCCACTATTGGTTATTGACCGGAGACGTGTCTCGGTCATGTCTACATAGTTCTCGAACCCGTAGGGTCTGCACGCTTAACGTTTCGATGACAGTTATATTATGAGTTTATATGTTTTTGATGTACCGAAGGTTGTTCGGAGTCCCGGATGTGATCACGGACATGACGAGGAGTCTCGAAATGGTCGAGACATGAAGATTGATATATTGGAAGCCTATATTTAGATATTGGAAGTGTTCCGGGTGAAATCGGGATTTTACCGGAGTATCGAGGGGTTACCGGAAACCCCCGGGGGCTTAATGGGCCATAGTGGGCCTTTGTGGAGAAGAGGAGAGGCGTCCAGGGCAGGGCCGCGCGCCCGTCCCCCCTAGTCCGAATAGGACAAGGAGAGGGGGGCGGTGCCCCCCCCTTTCCTTCCTCTCTCCCTCCTCTTTCCCCCTCCACTCCTAATCCAACTAGGAAAAGGGAGGGAGTCCTACTCCCGGTGGGAGTAGGACTCCACCTGGTGCGCCCCTCCTGGCCGGCCTCACCTCCCCCCTTGCTCCTTTATATACGGGGGCAAGGGGGCACCCTAGACACACAACAATTGATCGCTTGATCTTTTAGCCGTGTGCGGTGCCCCCCTCCACCATAGTCCACCTCGATAATACTGTAGTGGTGCTTAGGCGAAGCCCTGCGTCGGTAGAACATCATCATCGTCACCACGCCGTCGTGCTGACGAAACTCTCCCTCAACACTCGGCTGGATCGGAGTTCGAGGGACGTCATCGGGCTGAACGTGTGCTGAACTCGAAGGTGCCGTGCGTTCGGTACTTGATCGGTCGGATCGTGAAGACGTACGACTACATCAACCGCGTTGTGCTAACGCTTCCGCTTTCGGTCTACGAGGGTACATGGACAACACTCTCCCCTCTCGTTGCCATGCATCACCATGATCTTGCGTGTGCGTAGGAATTTTTTTGAAATTACTACGTTCCCCAACAGTGGCATCCGAGCCTGGTTTTATGCGTTGATGTTATATGCACGAGTAGAACACAAGTGAGTTGTGGGCGATATAAGTCATACTGCTTACCAGCATGTCATACTTTGGTTCGGCGTTATTGTTGGATGAAGCGGCCCGGACCGGCATTACGCGTACGCTTACGCGAGACTGGTTCTACCGACGTGCTTTGCACACAGGGGGCTGGCGGGTGTCAGTTTCTCCAACTTTAGTTGAACCGAGTGTGGCTACGCCCGGTCCTTGCGAAGGTTAAAACATCACCAACTTGACAAACTATCATTGTGGTTTTGATGCGTAGGTAAGAACGGTTCTTGCTAAGCCCGTAGCAGCCACGCAAAATTTGCAACAACAAAGTAGAGGACGTCTAACTTGTTTTTGCAGGGCATGTTGTGATGTGATATGGTCAAGACATGATGCTAAATTATATTGTATGAGATGATCATGTTTTGTAACCGAGTTATCGGCAACTGGCAGGAGCCATATGGTTGTCGCTTTATTGTATGCAATGCAATCGCACTGTAATGCTTTACTTTATCACTAAGCGGTAGCGATAGTCATAGAAGCATAAGATTGGCGAGACAACAACGATGCTACGATGAAGATCAAGGTGTCGCGCTAGTGACGATGATGATCATGACGGTGCTTCGGAGATGGAGATCACAAGCACAAGATGATGATGGCCATATCATATCACTTATATTGATTGCATGTGATGTTTATCTTTTATGCATCTTATCTTGCTTTGATTGACGGTAGCATTATAAGATGATCCCTCACTAAATTATCAAAGTATAAGTGTTCTCCCTGAGTATGCACCGTTGCGGAAGTTCTTCGTGCTGAGACACCACGTGATGATCGGGTGTGATAGGCTCTACGTTCAAATACAACGGGTGCAAAACAGTTGCACATGCGGAATACTCAGGTTAAGCTTGACGAGCCTAACATATAACAGATATGGCCTCGGAACACGGAGACCGAAAGGTCGAGCGTGAATCATATAGTAGATATGATCAACATAGTGATGTTCACCGTTGAAACTACTCCATCTCACGTGATGATCGGACATGGTTTAGTTGATATGGATCACGTGATCACTTAGAGGATTAGAGGGATGTCTATCTAAGTGGGAGTTCTTAAGTAATATGATTAATTGAACTTAAATTTATCATGAACTTAGTACCTGATAGTATCTTGCTTGTCTATGTTGATTGTAGATAGATGGCCCGTGCGGTTGTTCCGTTGAATTTTAATGCGTTCCTTGAGAAAGCAAAGTTGAAAGATGATGGTAGCAATTACACGGACTGGGTCCGTGACTTGAGGATTATCCTCATTGCTGCACAGAAGAATTACGTCCTGGAAGCACCGATGGGTGCCAGGCCTGCTGCCGATGCAACTGACGACGTTAAGAACGTCTGGCAGAGCAAAGCTGATGACTACTCGATAGTTCAGCGTGCCATGCTTTACGGCTTAGAACCGGGACTTCAATGACGTTTTGAACATCATGGAGCATATGAGATGTTCCAGGAGTTGAAGTTAATATTTCAAGCAAATGCCCGAATTGAGAGATATGAAGTCTCCAATAAGTTCTACAGCTGCAAGATGGAGGAGAATAGTTCTGTCAGTGAGCATATACTCAAAATGTCTGGGTATAATAATCACTTGATTCAACTGGGAGTTAATCTTCCGGATGATAGCGTCATTGACAGAATTCTCCAATCACTGCCACCAAGCTACAAGAGCTTCGTGATGAACTATAACATGCAAGGGATGGATAAGATGATTCCCGAGCTCTTCGCAATGCTAAAGGCTGCGGAGGTAGAAATAAAAAGGAGCATCAAGTATTGATGGTCAATAAGACCACCAGTTTCAAGAAAAAGGGCAAAGGGAAGAAGAAGGGGAACTTCAAGAAGAACAGCAAGCAAGTTGCTGTTCAGGAGAAGAAACCCAAGTCTGGACCTAAGCCTGAGACTGAGTGCTTCTACTGCAAGCAGACTGGTCACTGGAAGCGGAACTGCCCCAAGTATTTGGCGGATAAGAAGGATGGCAAGGTGAACAAAGGTATATGTGATATACATGTTATTGATGTGTACCTTACTAATGCTCGCAGTAGCACCTGGCTATTTGATACTGGTTCTGTTGCTAATATTTGCAACTCGAAACAGGGGCTACGGATTAAGCGAAGATTGGCTAAGGACGAGGTGACGATGCGCATGGGAAATGGTTCCAAAGTCGATGTGATCGCGGTCGGCACGCTACCTCTACATCTACCTTCGGGATTAGTTTTAGACCTAAATAATTGTTATTTGGTGCCAGCGTTAAGCATGAACATTATATCTGGATCTTGTTTGATGCGAGACGGTTATTCATTTAAATCAGAGAATAATGGTTTTCTATTTATTTGAATAATATATTTTATGGTCATGCACCCTTGAAGAGTGGTCTATTTTTGTTGAATCTCGATAGTAGTGATACACATATTCATAATATTGAAGCCAAAAGATGCAGAGTTGATAATGATAGTGTAGCTTATTTGTGGCACTGCCGTTTAGGTCATATCGGTGTAAAGCGCATGAAGAAACTCCATACTGATGGAGTTTTGGAACCACTTGATTATGAATCACTTGGTACTTGCGAACCGTGCCTCATGGGCAAGATGACTAAAACGCCGTTCTCCGGAACTATGGAGAGAGCAACAGATTTGTTGGAAATCATACATACAGATGTATGTGGTCCGATGAATGTTGAGGCTCGTGGCGGATATCATTATTTTCTCACCTTCACAGATGATTTAAGCAGATATGTGTATATCTACTTAATGAAACATAAGTCTGAAACATTTGAAAAGTTCAAAGAATTTCAGAGTGAAGTTGAAAATCATCGTAACAATAAAATAAAGTTTCTACGATCTGATCGTGGAGGAGAATATTTGAGTTATGATTTTGGTCTTCATTTGAAACAATGCGGAATAGTTTCGCAACTCACGCCACCCGGAACACCACAACGTAATGGTTTGTCCGAACATCGTAATCGTACTCTACTAGATATGGTATGATCTATGATGTCTCTTACTGCTTTACCGCTATCGTTTTGGGGTTATGCTTTAGAGACGACCGCATTCCCGTTAAATAGGGCACCATCAAAATCCGTTGAGACGACGCCTTATGAACTGTGGTTTGGCAAGAAACCAAAGTTGTCGTTTCTTAAAGTTTGGGGCTGCGATGCTTATGTGAAAAAGCTTCAACCTAATAAGCTCGAACCCAAATCGCAGAAATATGTCTTCATAGGATACCCAAAGGAGACTGTTGGGTACACCTTCTATCACAGATCCGAAGGCAAGACTTTTGTTGCTAAATTCGGAATCTTTCTGGAGAAGGAGTTTCTCTCGAAAGAAGTGAGTGGGAGGAAAGTAGAACTTGATGAGGTAATTGTACCTGCTCCCTTATTGGAAAGTAGTGCATCGCAGAAACCGGTTTCTGCGACGCCTACACTAATTAGTGACGAAGTTAATGATGATGATCATGGAACTTCAGATCAAGCTGTTACTGAACCTCGTAGGTCAACCAGAGTAAGATCCGCACCAGAGTTGTACGGTAATCCTGTTCTGGAGGTTATGCTACTGGACCACGACAAACCTACGAACTATGAAGAAGCGATGGTGAGCCCAGATTCCGTGAAATGGCTTGAGGCCATGAAATCTGAGATGGGATCCATGTATGAGAACAAAGTGTGGACTTTGGTTGACTTGCTCGATGATCGGCAAGCAATTGAGAATAAATGGATCTTCAAGAAGAAGACTGACGCTGACGGTAATGTTACTGTCTATAAAGCTCGACTTGTTGCAAAAGGTTTTCGACAAGTTCAAGGGATGGACTACGATGAGACCTTCTCAGCCGTAGCGATGCTTAAGTCTGTTCGAATCATGTTAGCAATTGCCACATTTTATGATTTTGAAATTTGGCAAATGGATGTCAAAACTGCAGTCCTGAATGGATTTCTGGAAGAAGAGTTGTATATGATGCAACCGAAAGGTTTTGTCGATCCAAAGGGAGCTAACAAAGTGTGCAAGCTCCAGTGATCTATTTATGGACTGGTGCAAGCCTCTCGGAGTTGGAATAAACGCTTTGATAGTGTGATCAAAGCATTTGGTTTTTTACACACTTTTGGAGAAGCCTGTATTTACAAGAAAGTGAGTGGGAGCTCTGTAGCATTTCTAATATTATATGTGGATGACATATTGCTGATTGGAAATGATATAGAATTTTTGAATAGCATAAAGGGATACTTGAATAAGAGTTTTTCAATGAAAGACCTCGGTGAAGCTGCGTATATATTGGGCGATAGATCAAGACACTTAATTGGACTTTCACAAAGCACATACCTTGACAAAGTTTTGAAGAAGTTCAAAATGGATCAAGCAAAGAAAGGGTTCTTGCCTGTGTTACAAGGTGTGAAGTTGAGTAAGACTCAATGCCCGACCACTGCAGAAGATAAAGAGAAGATGAAAGATGTTCCCTATGCTTCAGCCATAGGCTCTATCATGTATGCAATGCTGTGTACCAGACCTGATGTGTGCCTTGCTATAAGTTTAGCAGGGAGGTACCAAAGTAATCCAGGAGTGGATCACTGGACAGCGGTCAAGAACATCCTGAAATACCTGAAAAAGGACTAAGGATATGTTTCTCGTTTATGGAGGTGACAAAGAGCTCATCGTAAATGGTTACGTTGATGCAAGCTTTGACACTGATCCAGACGATTCTAAATCGCAAACCGGATACGTATTTACATTGAACGGTGGAGCTGTCAGTTGGTGCAGTTCTAAACAAAGCGTCGTGGCGGGATCTACATGTGAAGCGGAGTACATAGCTGCTTCGGAAGCAGCAAATGAAGGAGTCTGGATGAAGGAGTTCATATCCAATCTAGGTGTCATACCTAGTGCATCGGGTCCAATGAAAATCTTTTGTGACAATACTGGTGCAATCGCCTTGGCGAAGGAATCCAGATTTCACAAGAGAACCAAGCACATCAAGAGACGCTTCAATTCCATCCGGGATTTAGTCCAGGTGGGAGACATACAAATTTGCAAGATACATACGGATCTGAATGTTGCAAACCCGTTGACTAAGCCTCTTCTACGAGCAAAACATGATCAGCACCAAGGCTCCATGGGTGTTAGAATCATTACTGTGTAATCTAGATTATTGACTCTAGTGCAAGTGGGAGACTGAAGGAAATATGCCCTAGAGGCAATAATAAAGTTATTATTTATTTCCTTATATCATGATAAATGTTTATTATTCATGCTAGAATTGTATTAACCGGAAACATAATACATGTGTGAATACATAGACAAACAGAGTGTCACTAGTATGCCTCTACTTAACTAGCTCGTTGATCAAAGATGGTTATGTTTCCTAGCCATAGACATGAGTTGTCATTTGATTAATGGGATCACATCATTAGGGGAATGATGTGATGGACTTGACCCATTCCGTTAGCTTAGCACTCGATCGTTTAGTATGTTGCTATTGCTTTCTTCATGACTTATACATGTTCCTATGACTATGAGATTATGCAACTCCCGTTTACCGGAGGAACACTTTGTGTGCTCCCAAACGTCACAAAGTAACTGGGTGATTATAAAGGTGCTCTACAGGTGTCTCCGAAGGTACTTGTTGGGTTGGCATATTTCGAGATTAGGATTGGTCACTCCGATAGTCGGAGAGGTATCTCTGGGCCCTCTCGGTAATGCACATCACCTAAGCCTTGCAAGCATTGCAACTAATGAGTTAGTTGTGGGATGATGTATTACAGAACGAGAAAAGAGACTTGCCGGTAACGAGATTGAACTATGTATTGAGATACCGGCGATCGAATCTCGGGCAAGTAACATACCGATGACAAAGGGAACAACGTATGTTGTTATGCGGTCTGACCGATAAAGATCTTCGTAGAATATGTGGGAGCCAATATGAGCATCCAGGTTCCGCTATTGGTTATTGATTGGAGACGTGTCTCGGTCATGTCTACATAGTTCTCGAACCCGTAGGGTCCGCACGCTTAACGTTTCGATGATAGTTATATTATGAGTTTATATGTTTTGATGTACCGAAGGTTGTTCGGAGTCCCGGATGTGATCACGGACATGACGAGGAGTCTCGAAATGGTCGAGACATGAAGATTGATATATTGGAAGCCTATATTTGGATATCGAAAGTGTTCCGGATTTTACCGGAGTACCGAGGGGTTACCGGAAACCCCCGGGGGCTTAATGGGCCATAGTGGGCCTTTGTGGGGAAGAGGAGAGGCGGCCAGGGCAGGGCCACGCGCCCCTCCCGCCCTAGTCCGAATAGGACAAGGAGAGGGGGGCGGCGCCCCCACTTTCCTTCCTCTCTCCCTCCTCTTTCCCCCTCCACTCCTAATCCAACTAGGAAAAGGGAGGGAGTCCTACTCCCGGTGGGAGTAGGACTCCACCTGGCGCGCCCCTCCTGGCTGGCCGCACCTCCCCCCTTGCTCCTTTATATACGGGGGCAAGGGGGCACCCTAGACACACAACAATTGATCGCTTGATCTTTTAGCCGTGTGCGGTGCCCCCCTCCACCATAGTCCACCTCGATAATACTGTAGCGGTGCTTAGACGAAGCCCTGCGTCGGTAGAACATCATCAAGGTCAGCACGCCGTCGTGCTGATGAAACTCTCCCTCAACACTCGGCTGGATCGGAGTTCGAGGGACGTCATCGGGCTGAACGTGTGCTGAACTCAGAGGTGTCGTGCGTTCGGTACTTGATCCGTCGGATCGTGAAAACGTACGACTACATCAACCGCGTTGTGCCAACGCTTCCGCTTTCGGTCTACAAGGGTACGTGGACAACACTCTTCCCTCTCGTTGCTATGCATCACCATGATCTTGAGTGTGCGTAGGTTTTTTTTTAAATTACTACGTTCCCCAACAGAATTAAAGGCGCATGTTGATTAAAAGAATAGGTTTAATTTAGTAGCTCAACCAATATTGTTATGGTAAAAGCTACACTTTGTGGCCTCAAATAGAATTCAGATTTATAGATTGATATCCATTAGAAAAAAAATATAAATTTATTTCTGATTCTGTCATATTAATGAACTTGCTTCAGAAACGGAGAAGAGCCTTGGTTTGTTGTTGCTTGAGATGCATATGTCGGCAATGTTATTGGAGCTAGGAACGCTTCCATATTCTATTAGGTCTTTCAATTTATGTGCTGTGTGTTTTCTTATTTTATGAAGGTTGTTGTTGGATGAGCCAAACAGTGGAAAAAGTGGCTTATGGGACAATTTTAGTTCATTGGATCGGTTGTAGATATCACGTGCCATTTTTATGTTCACGTCGTCATTAGATCAGTTGTAGAACAGCCCACACAGCTTGTGTTCTTTTCAAAACAAACATACCCTGATGCATGACAAAGTTGTAGCGTTGATCTCAAAATTATGCTTCTATGGTGTACAATATACACTATAGACCTAAGAGCGGGTAGCTTCGGCTTGCTTCTGTAGTATGCTTTCTCAATGATAATCTAGCCCATGCTTGATTATATTACACATTAATCCTGTTGAAAGCTATATTAAATCCTATCTTTTGAAAGCTATACATTTAGATATTTTGATTTTTGTAATGTTCTGCATGCATTTTTACTCAGGATAATGTCGCGTTGGAAGCGTGGTTATACTTGACAATGAGCAGGTAGATGCGAGTAGGTAGGAAGGCCGCACCAGGCATGCATAGATGATGCATGCCTCTGCACATTTGTGATGGAATGGTACTAGCTTGAGGCAACTAGGCATAGTCTTTTTGGACAGGTTGTCGACAGAGAAAAATATATAGTTTGGCGTGAGGAATAACATAGCCAGGCATGCTGGTACTATAAGTCGTGTTACATAGAAAAAAATTTGTTTGTTTGCTTGAGTGAATATGTCTAATGTATACACAAATATTCAGTTATGTGTTTCAAATTTGAAGTATGTGGTTGTTGGTGTGGTCGGGATGGATACGCGGCGTTGGGAGCCATATATGTGCTATTGATGGATGAGTGGCTGAGATAGTGGATAGAGGAACAAGAAAACTGTTTTAATTGTAAAAGAATAATGATATCGTCTCATGTGCACAAGAATTATGTTCCATAAAAATAATGTTGAATAGCTAAATTTATATGCATTGTAGCCCGTAGCAACGCACGGGCGTTCTACTAGTCGTTGTACTGTCCTATGTGGAGGGCCGCTTCTTCCAGAGGTCGCTCACCGCGCATAGATATTGCGGCCTCCTTATTGAATACGACTCCACAACTCCCCAAACCCTTGCAACTGTGAGCAGTCGGGCAATCAGCCTCGGTATCAAAGATTCAAAGGTCGACAAGAGGGGCGGAAGATGAGACACCTCACCCCCTCCCTATGCTGCCGCTCATCCCTCCTCCTCCTACATGCCAACGAGAACAACAACAACGTAACCTTCTCGTGTACCTTCGTTGCCCCGACCACTGAACCCATGGATGCGCATCTCTCCTCTGCTCGCACGACACTACGTCCTCAGACCATCTTGGTATCCCGCTTCTCTTTGCCAGTGTAGGGGAGGAAGATGGGAGGAGGAGCACTAGGATTTGCGGGCGAGTCGAACTGGAATGAGGCAGCCTCCTGAATGGTGTGATTGTGCAAACCGGATGCCACTTTGCTTCCTCAAGAGACAGCCATAGGATCAAACCCTGTAATCCCTCTCCTAGATCAGCAAAACTACTAGAATGATCTCCTTTGCCGATGGCCTCGGCATAGAACCGGATCCCGTTAGCATATGGCAATGCCGACGACAGCCGTCGACATAGGGCCATCGGCGTAGATCCTGTCGGCGTCTCTTTGTCAGACCATCGACATAGAGGCCTATGCTAACGGCTTTCCGAATGGCCGTCGGCATAGCTTTACTATCGGCAAAGAAAACATACGGCATTGTTCGCCTGCCGCCGTCCAAACACGTGCTGGCATCGGCGAGCGCAACCCTATGCCAAAGGCTTTGCCGTCAGCATATATGTGCCACGTGTCGTCGCCTGGGTACTCTTGGTGGCAATCTATGCTGAGGGCAAAGCCTTCGGCATAGTTTTGGTTAATTTTTTTCTTGATGTTCCTGTTTCTGCCCTGCAAATTTAAATAGCTATATGCCCTAATAGCAAAATATATAACAAGGATGCACATATATATGAAATGGAAACACATCTAAATAGGAAATAAGAAACATTATTATATTAATAACTTGAACAACTACAAAGTATCCAGGAGGTACAATGTATTAAAGAATAAAATAAATAAAAGACCTAAAGCTAAAGCCTAGCTTAACCTCTACTAGTTCATCTTCTTGATGTTCTTCATCTTCTCTTCTTGATCCTTAACCTACAAAACAATCAATAACTGACAAGAATTTGGATTATAGTTAAAAATATTGCATTTCCCAAGGGGAAATGCATTGCTGCTTGAGCTAGTGGATCAGGTATTTGGAACTGGTCCAAAGCCTTTATTAGGAAGATCCATGAGGAAACCAGCAGAGCAAGTGACCAACTATACATTTCAGAGATCAACAGCACAACAGATGGTTAAGTGTCCAGGAAGATCAGATCGAAGCAACAGATCCAGTGCATAAAGAGTCGTCGGTGACAAAGGAATAGACAAGCCAGAAATACCAAATTAAATAGCAGTAGGCCGTTGCCAAAGTAGCAGACATACTGCCAGATAGGAGAGAAGAAGAAAAAGGGCGACTCCAGAACATCAGACAGAGCATACACTTGTTTTTGTTCAAGTACTGTAGCAGGGAAACTAATTTTGCTGGAACTTCCATTCGAAGCGATGCTTGCGTCGTCCTCTGTGTGGAGCACGACGATCCTAGGCACTCGGGCCGCCAAGCCAAAGCACCCGAGGCATGCAAACACTGCCAGCATGAACATGGTTTCAAAGTTCAAACTGAAAATCACTTTGGAATACGGTTTCGACGGGATTAAATGAAGCCAAGATTAGCAGGGGCAGTACCAAAAACAAGACCAGCAGCAAGGATTACTGTATCTTAATTTCTCAGCATCTCTCTGAAACAGGATCAGTTCGTCGCGTCTGGGCTGGCTGGCAGCGCTCTCGTGAAGGAAGCTGGCACCTTCAACTCACCTTGTTCGTCGGGCACATCGACAGCCCTGATCGAGAGCAGAATGTCATCAGGGCCATGCCTGATGAACACGAAGCAAGTTTGCGCCTCTGTACTTGCAGGTGATCCATGCACTGGACTTGTAGTGGCGCTTGAACACTAGCTGAATCTGTGGTTTCATTCGTGCGTCTGGATACAGTCCGGAACTAATGCATGTGTATTATCTATTTCATCGAAGTGTAAGATTTCTCCTCTTCTCTTGTTTGTGTTCAATGGTTGTTGTGGTTTTTTGTTTTGCGTTTCAACAGTGACATGTATTCTGATTAGGCACTTGCATAGGTACTGTGTAGAGCTGGAACCTCTAATAAAAAATGATCTATGCAGTAAAGCAAAGGAGACAGACTGCAACCTTTTCAGGCCTGAATCTATCCCCATTCTGAATCGACTTGGTTATTGATTCTCATTTTCAGCATATGAAGGCCACATGCTATTTTTTTCTATGTTCTCCTCTTCGGCCCTTCCTTTACGATTCAGCATATGCTAACTGCTACTGTAGCTTTCATGCTTATATCCTTGGTTATATTTTACAGCGATCCAAATTAAGGATTTGTGTTGATATCTGAAGTTCCTAATGACGATTGGTCCTTATTAGTTTCTTTAAAGGAAGCACAACAAGTGGTTGTACTAGGAAGATTACCTTGAGATGGGAGTTTCTTTTTTCTAACGAACAGGGGAGTCTTTATTATTTCACTTGAAAAGATGATGTACGCATTTAAAGTGTAGAATTTCCATTTGTATATTCATATTGTGCTTAACTTTTACTTTCTAAAAATCAATATTGGCAGGCGGTTTCGCTGATTATTTATGAAATAAAAACCTTAGGTGTTGATCCCTTTGATCTCTAGCCATATGACTTCCCATTCAAGATATGACGGGGCATGGATGTGATACACCCATCTACAGAGATGTTTAGGTGTAAAGTTGGGACGAGCAGGCTTGTAGATGAAGTGTTTGTACTTATGGCTCAACAAAACTGACTACTCTAGCCTTGTCACCATTAGTGTAGTGTTATTATCTTTCGTCCCATGTTTTGTTGAAAGATCTTCCAGATTCAAGACCCGCCTTAAAAAAATGTACAGTGCAAATACAACCATTTATCGTTACGGGCGAGGGGTTTAGTGCAGGAAGCTACTTTACAAGTAGTCTCAAGCTGGAGGATAACAGATTGGTTGAGACGTTAGGGATCCCCATCAATGTTATATTATTTGTCTGCAGGTATGTTCTCAGCTCCAAATTCTGGATATTATAGTGAGTAGATGAGGTGAATGTATGTGCACCATAGTTCTTTTTTTGTTTTGCTCTAATTTCTGCGGGAGTGTTAAACCCCACGTAGCACGATGGTGGTTGTATGCTGCCATGGAGGAATTTGAAGGAAATATGCCCTAGAGGCAATAATAAAGTTATTATTTATTTCCTTATATCATGATAAATGTTTATTATTCATGCTAGAATTGTATTAACCGGAAACATAATACATGTGTGAATACATAGACAAACAGAGTGTCACTAGTATGCGTCTACTTAACTAGCTCATTGATCAAAGATGGTTATGTTTCCTAGCCATAGACATGAGTTGTCATTTGATTAATGGGATCACATCATTAGGGGAATGATGTGATTGACTTGACCCATTCCGTTAGCTTAGCACTCGATCGTTTAGTATGTTGCTATTGCTTTCTTCATGACTTATACATGTTCCTATGACTATGAGATTATGCAACTCCCGTTTACCGGAGGAACACTTTGTGTGCTCCCAAACGTCACAACGTAACTGGGTGATTATAAAGGTGCTCTACAGGTGTCTCCGAAGGTACTTGTTGGGTTGGCGTATTTCGAGATTAGGATTTGTCACTCTGATAGTCGGAGAGGTATCTCTGGGCCCTCTCGGTAATGCACATCACCTAAGCCTTGCAAGCATTGCAACTAATGAGTTAGTTGTGGGATGATGTATTACGAAACGAGTAAAGAGACTTGCCGGTAACGAGATTGAACTATGTATTGAGATACCGGCGATCGAATATCGGGCAAGTAACATACCGATGACAAAGGGAACAACGTATGTTGTTATGCGGTCTGACCGATAAAGATCTTCATAGAATATGTGGGAGCCAATATGAGCATCCAGGTTCCGCTATTGCTTATTGACCGGAGACGTGTCTCGGTCATGTCTACATAGTTCTCGAACCCGTAGGGTCCGCACGCTTAACGTTTCGATGATAGTTATATTATGAGTTTATATGTTTTGATGTACCGAAGGTTGTTCGGAGTCCCGGATGTGATCACGGGCATGACGAGGAGTCTCGAAATGGTCGAGACATGAAGATTGATATATATATTTGGATATCGGAAGTGTTCCGGATTTTACCGGAGTACCGAGGGGTTACCGGAAACCCCCGGGGGCTTAATGGGCCATAGTGGGCCTTTGTGGAGAAGAGGAGAGGCGGCCAGGGCAGGGCCACGCGCCTCTCCCGCCCTAGTCCGAATAGGACAAGGAGAGGGGGGCGGCGCCCCCACTTTCCTTCCTCTCTCCCTCCTCTTTCCCCCTCCACTCCTAATCCAACTAGGAAAAGGGAGGGAGTCCTACTCCCGGTGGGAGTAGGACTCCACCTGGCATGCCCCTCCTGGCTGGCCGCACCTCCCCCCTTGCTCCTTTATACACGGGGGCAAGGGGGCACCCTAGACACACAACAATTGATCGCTTGATCTTTTAGCCGTGTGCGGTGCCCCCCTCCACCGTAGTCCACCTCGATAATACTGTAGTGGTGCTTAGACGAAGCCCTGCGTTGGTAGAACATCATCAAGGTCAGCACGCCGTCGTGCTGATGAAACTCTCCCTCAACACTCTGCTGGATCGGAGTTCGAGTGACGTCATCGGGCTGAACGTGTGCTGAACTCGGAGGTGCCGTGCGTTCGGTACTTGATCGGGCGGATCGTGAAGACGTACGACTACATCAACCGCGTTGTGCCAACGCTTCCGCTTTCGGTCTACGAGGGTACATGGACAACACTCTCCCCTCTCATTGCTATGCATCACCATGATCTTGCGTGTGCGTAGGTTTTTTGAAATTACTACGTTCCCCAACAGAATTAAAGGCGCATGTTGATTAAAAGAATAGGTTTAATTTAGTAGCTCAACCAATATTGTTATGGTAAAAGCTACACTTTGTGGCCTCAAATAGAATTCAGATTTATAGATTGATATCCATTAAAAAAATATAAATTTATTTCTGATTCTGTCATATTAATGAACTTGCTTCAGAAACGGAGAAGAGCCTTGGTTTGTTGTTGCTTGAGATGCATATGTCGGCAATGTTATTGGAGCTAGGAACGCTTCCATATTCTATTAGGTCTTTCAATTTATGTGGTGTGTGTTTTCTTATTTTATAAAGGTTGCTGTTGGATGAGCCAAACAGTGGAAAAAGTGGCTTATGGGACAATTTTAGTTCATTGGATCAGTTGTAGATATCACGTGCCATTTTTATGTTCACGTCGTCATTAGATCAGTTGTAGAACAGCCCACACAGCTTGTGTTCTTTTCAAAACAACATACCCTGATGCATGACAAAGTTGTAGCGTTGATCTCAAAATTATGCTTCTATGGTGTACAATATACACTATAGACCTAAGAGCGGGTAGCTTCGGCTTGCTTCTGTAGTATGCTTTCTCAATGATAATCTAGCCCATGCTTGATTATATTACACATTAATCCTGTTGAAAGCTATATTAAATCCTATCTTTTGAAAGCTATACATTTAGATATTTTGATTTTTGTAATGTTCTGCATGCATTTTTACTCAGGATAATGTCGCGTTGGAAGCGTGGTTATACTTGACAATGAGCAGGTAGATGCGAGTAGGTAGGAAGGCCCCACCAGGCATGCATAGATGATGCATGCCTCTGCACATTTGTGATGGAATGGTACTAGCTTGAGGCAATTAGGCATAGTCTTTTTGGACAGGTTGTCGACAGAGAAAAATATATAGTTTGGCGTGAGGAATAACATAGCCAGGCATGCTGGTACTATAAGTCGTGTTACATAGAAAAAAAATTTGTTTGTTTGCTTGAGTGAATATGTCTAATGTATACACAAATATTCAGTTATGTGTTTCAAATTTGAAGTATGTGGTTGTTGGTGTGGTCGGGATGGATACGCGGCGTTGGGAGCCATATATGTGCTATTGATGGATGAGTGGCTGAGATAGTGGATAGAGGAACAAGAAAACCGTTTTAATTGTAAAAGAATAATGATATCGTCTCATGTGCACAAGAATTATGTTCCATAAAAATAATGTTGAATAGCTAAATTTATATGCATTGTAGCCCGTAGCAACGCACGGGCGTTCTACTAGTCGTTGTACTGTCCTATGTGGAGGGCCGCTTCTTCCAGAGGTCGCTCACCGCGCATAGATATTGCGGCCTCCTTATTGAATACGACTCCACAACTCCCCAAACCCTTGCAACTGTGAGCAGTCGGGCAACCAGCCTCGGTATCAAAGATTCAAAGGTCGACAAGAGGGGCGGAAGATGAGACACCTCACCCCCTCCCTATGCTGCCGCTCATCCCTCCTCCTCCTACATGCCAACGAGAACAACAACAACGTAACCTTCTCGTGTACCTTCGTTGCCCCGACCACTGAACCCATGGATGCGCATCTCTCCTCTGCTCGCACGACACTACGTCCTCAGACCATCTTGGTATCCCGCTTCTCTTTGCCAGTGTAGGAGAGGAAGATGAGAGGAGGAGCACTAGGATTTGCGGGCGAGTCGAACTGGAATGAGGCAGCCTCCTGAATGGTGTGATTGTGCAAACCGGATGCCACTTTGCTTCCTCTAGAGACAGCCATAGGTTCAAACCCTGTAATCCCTCTCCTAGATCAGCAAAACTACTAGAATGATCTCCTTTGCCGATGGCCTCGGCATAGAACCGGATCCCGTTAGCATATGGCAATGCCGACGACAGCCGTCGACATAGGGCCATCGGCGTAGATCCCGTCGGCGTCTCTTTGTCAGACCATCGACATAGAGGCCTATGCTAACGGCTTTCCGAATGGCCGTCGGCATAGCTTTACTATCGGCAAAGAAAACATACGGCATTGTTCGCCTGCCGCCGTCCAAACACGTGCTGGCATCGGCGAGCGCAACCCTATGCCAAAGGCTTTGCCGTCAGCATATATGTGCCACGTGTCGTCGCCTGGGTACTCTTGGTGGCAATCTATGCTGACGGCAAAGCCTTCGGCATAGTTTTGGTTAATTTTTTTCTTGATGTTCCTGTTTCTGCCCTGCAAATTTAAATAGCTATATGCCCTGATAGCAAAATATATAACAAGGATGCACATATATATGAAATGGAAACACATCTAAATAGGAAATAAGAAACATTATTATATTAATAACTTGAACAACTACAAAGTATCCAGGAGGTACAATGTATTAAAGAATAAAATAAATAAAAGACCTAAAGCTAAAGCCTAGCTTAACCTCTACTAGTTCATCTTCTTGATGTTCTTCATCTTCTCTTCTTGATCCTTAACCTACAAAACAATCAATAACTGACAATAATTTGGATTATAGTTAAAAATATTGCATTTCCCAAGGGGAAATGCATTGCTGCTTGAGCTAGTGGATCAGGTATTTGGAACTGGTCCAAAGCCTTTATTAGGAAGATCCATGAGGAAACCAGCAGAGCAAGTGACCAACTATACATTTCAGAGATCAACAGCACAACAGATGGTTAAGTGTCCAGGAAGATCAGATCGAAGCAACAGATCCAGTGCATAAAGAGTCGTCGGTGACAAAGGAATAGACAAGCCAGAAATACCAAATTAAATAGCAGTAGGCCGTTGCCAAAGTAGCAGACATACTGCCAGATAGGAGAGAAGAAGAAAAAGGGCGACTCCAGAACATCAGACAGAGCATACACTTGTTTTTGTTCAAGTACTGTAGCAGGGAAACTAATTTTGCTGGAACTTCCATTCGAAGCGATGCTTGCGTCGTCCTCTGTGTGGAGCACGACGATCCTAGGCACTCGGGCCGCCAAGCCAAAGCACCCGAGGCATGCAAACACTGCCAGCATGAACATGGTTTCAAAGTTCAAACTGAAATTCACTTTGGAATACGGTTTCGACGGGATGAAATGAAGCCAAGGTTAGCAGGGGCAGTACCAAAAACAAGACCAGCAGCAAGGATTACTGTATCTTAATTTCTCAGCATCTCTCTGAAACAGGATCAGTTCGTCGCGTCTGGGCTGGCTGGCAGCGCTCTCGTGAAGGAAGCTGGCACCTTCAACTCACCTTGTTCGTCGGGCACATCGACCGCCCTGATCGAGAGCAGAATGTCATGAGGGCCATGCCTGATGAACACGAAGCAAGTTTGCGCCTCTGTACTTGCAGGTGATCCATGCACTGGACTTGTAGTGGCGCTTGAACACTAGCTGAATCTGTGGTTTCGTTCGTGCGTCTGGATACAGTCCGGAACTAATGCATGTGTATTATCTATTTCATCGAAGTGTAAGATTTCTCCTCTTCTCTTGTTTGTGTTCAATGGTTGTTGTGGTTTTTTGTTTTGCGTTTCAACAGTGACATGTATTCTGATTAGGCACTTGCATAGGTACTGTGTAGAGCTGGAACCTCTAATAAAAAATGATCTATGCAGTAAAGCAAAGGAGACAGACTGCAACCTTTTCAGGCCTGAATCTATCCCCATTCTGAATCGACTTGGTTATTGATTCTCATTTTCAGCATATGAAGGCCACATGCTATTTTTTTCTATGTTCTCCTCTTCGGCCCTTCCTTTACGATTCAGCATATGCTAACTGCTACTGTAGCTTTCATGCTTATATCCTTGGTTATATTTTACAGCGATCCAAATTAAGGATTTGTGTTGATATCTGAAGTTCCTAATGACGATTGGTCCTTATTAGTTTCTTTAAAGGAAGCACAACAAGTGGTTGTACTATGAAGATTACCTTGACATGGGAGTTTCTTTTTTCTAACGAACAGGGGAGTCTTTATTATTTCACTTGAAAAGATGATGTACGCATTTAAAGTGTAGAATTTCCATTTGTATATTCATATTGTGCTTAACTTTTACTTTCTAAAAATCAATACTGGCTGGCGGTTTCGCTGATTATTTATGAAATAAAAACCTTAGGTGTTGATCCCTTTGATCTCTAGCCATATGACTTCCCATTCAAGATATGACGGGGCATGGATGTGATACACCCATCTACAGAGATGTTTAGGTGTAAAGTTGGGACGAGCAGGCTTGTAGATGAAGTGTTTGTACTTATGGCTCAACAAAACTGACTACTCTAGCCTTGTCACCATTAGTGTAGTGTTATTATCTTTCGTCCCATGTTTTGTTGAAAGATCTTCCAGATTCAAGACCCGCCTTAAAAAAATGTACAGTGCAAATACAACCATTTATCGTTACAGGCGAGGGGTTTAGTGCAGGAAGCTACTTTACAAGTAGTCTCAAGCTGGAGGATAACAGATTGGTTGAGACGTTAGGGATCCCCATCAATGTTATATTATTTGTCTGCAGGTATGTTCTCAGCTCCAAATTCTGGATATTATAGTGAGTAGATGAGGTGAATGTATGCGCACCATAGTTCTTTTTTTGTTTTGCTCTAATTTCTGCGGGAGTGTTAAACCCCACGTAGCACGATGGTGGTTGTATGCTGCCATGGAGGAATTTGAAGGAAATATGCCCTAGAGGCAATAATAAAGTTATTATTTATTTCCTTATATCATGATAAATGTTTATTATTCATGCTAGAATTGTATTAACCGGAAACATAATACATGTGTGAATACATAGACAAACAGAGTGTCACTAGTATGCCTCTACTTAACTAGCTCGTTGATCAAAGATGGTTATGTTTCCTAGCCATAGACATGAGTTATCATTTGATTAATGGGATCACATCATTAGGGGAATGATGTGATTGACTTGACCCATTCCGTTAGCTTAGCACTCGATCGTTTAGTATGTTGCTATTGCTTTCTTCATGACTTATACATGTTCCTATGACTATGAGATTATGCAACTCCCGTTTACCGGAGGAACACTTTGTGTGCTCCCAAACGTCACAACGTAACTGGGTGATTATAAAGGTGCTCTACAGGTGTCTCCGAAGGTACTTGTTGGGTTGGCGTATTTCGAGATTAGGATTTGTCACTCTGATAGTCGGAGAGGTATCTCTGGGCCCTCTCGTAATGCACATCACCTAAGCCTTGCAAGCATTGCAACTAATGAGTTAGTTGTGGGATGATGTATTACAGAACGAGTAAAGAGACTTGCCGGTAACGAGATTGAACTAGGTATTGAGATACCGGCGATCGAATCTCGGGCAAGTAACATACCGATGACAAAGGGAACAACGTATGTTGTTATGCGGTCTGACCGATAAAGATCTTCGTAGAATATGTGGGAGCCAATATGAGCATCCAGGTTCCGCTATTGCTTATTGACCGGAGACGTGTCTCGGTCATGTCTACATAGTTCTCGAACCCGTAGGGTCCGCACGCTTAACGTTTCGATGATAGTTATATTATGAGTTTATATGTTTTGATGTACCGAAGGTTGTTCGGAGTCCCGGATGTGATCACGGACATGAAGAGGAGTCTCGAAATGGTCGAGACATGAAGATTGATATATTGGAAGCCTATATTTGGATATCGGAAGTGTTCCGGGTGAAATCGGGATTTTACCGGAGTACCCGAGGGGTTACCGGAACCCCCCGGGGGCTTAATGGGCCATAGTGGGCCTTTGTGGAGAAGAGGAGAGGCGGCCAGGGCAGGGCCACGCGCCCCTCCCGCCCTAGTCCGAATAGGACAAGGAGAGGGGGGCGGCGCCCCCACTTTCCTTCCTCTCTCCCTCCTCTTTCCCCCTCCACTCCTAATCCAACTAGGAAAAGGGAGGGAGTCCTACTCCCGGTGGGAGTAGGACTCCACCTGGCGCGCCCCTCCTGGCCGGCCGCACCTCCCCCCTTGCTCCTTTATATACGGGGGCAAGGGGGCACCCTAGACACACAACAATTGATCGCTTGATCTTTTAGCCGTGTGCGGTGCCCCCCTCCACCGTAGTCCACCTCGATAATACTGTAGCGGTGCTTAGACGAAGCCCTGCGTTGGTAGAACATCATCAAGGTCAGCACGCCGTCGTGCTGATGAAACTCTCCCTCAACACTCTGCTGGATCGGAGTTCGAGTGACGTCATCGGGCTGAACGTGTGCTGAACTCGGAGGTGCCGTGCGTTCGGTACTTGATCGGTCGGGTCGTGAAGACGTACGACTACATCAACCGCGTTGTGCCAACGCTTCCGCTTTCGGTCTACGAGGGTACATGGACAACACTCTCCCCTCTCGTTGCTATGCATCACCATGATCTTGCGTGTGCGTAGGTTTTTTGAAATTACTACGTTCCCCAACAGAATTAAAGGCGCATGTTGATTAAAAGAATAGGTTTAATTTAGTAGCTCAACCAATATTGTTATGGTAAAAGCTACACTTTGTGGCCTCAAATAGAATTCAGATTTATAGATTGATATCCATTAAAAAAATATAAATTTATTTCTGATTCTGTCATATTAATGAACTTGCTTCAGAAACGGAGAAGAGCCTTGGTTTGTTGTTGCTTGAGATGCATATGTCGGCAATGTTATTGGAGCTAGGAACGCTTCCATATTCTATTAGGTCTTTCAATTTATGTGTTGTGTGTTTTCTTATTTTATAAAGGTTGCTGTTGGATGAGCCAAACAGTGGAAAAAGTGGCTTATGGGACAATTTTAGTTCATTGGATCAGTTGTAGATATCACGTGCCATTTTTATGTTCACGTCGTCATTAGATCAGTTGTAGAACAGCCCACACAGCTTGTGTTCTTTTCAAAACAAACATACCCTGATGCATGACAAAGTTGTAGCGTTGATCTCAAAATTATGCTTCTATGGTGTACAATATACACTATAGACCTAAGAGCGGGTAGCTTCGGCTTGCTTCTGTAGTATGCTTTCTCAATGATAATCTAGCCCATGCTTGATTATATTACACATTAATCCTGTTGAAAGCTATATTAAATCCTATCTTTTGAAAGCTATACATTTAGATATTTTGATTTTTGTAATGTTCTGCATGCATTTTTACTCAGGATAATGTCGCGTTGGAAGCGTGGTTATACTTGACAATGAGCAGGTAGATGCGAGTAGGTAGGAAGGCCGCACCAGGCATGCATAGATGATGCATGCCTCTGCACATTTGTGATGGAATGGTACTAGCTTGAGGCAATTAGGCATAGTCTTTTTGGACAGGTTGTCGACAGAGAAAAATATATAGTTTGGCGTGAGGAATAACATAGCCAGGCATGCTGGTACTATAAGTCGTGTTACATAGAAAAAAATTTGTTTGTTTGCTTGAGTGAATATGTCTAATGTATACACAAATATTCAGTTATGTGTTTCAAATTTGAAGTATGTGGTTGTTGGTGTGGTCGGGATGGATACGCGGCGTTGGGAGCCATATATGTGCTATTGATGGATGAGTGGCTGAGATAGTGGATAGAGGAACAAGAAAACCGTTTTAATTGTAAAAGAATAATGATATCGTCTCATGTGCACAAGAATTATGTTCCATAAAAATAATGTTGAATAGCTAAATTTATATGCATTGTAGCCCGTAGCAACGCACGGGCGTTCTACTAGTCGTTGTACTGTCCTATGTGGAGGGCCGCTTCTTCCAGAGGTCGCTCACCGCGCATAGATATTGCGGCCTCCTTATTGAATACGACTCCACAACTCACCAAACCCTTGCAACTGTGAGCAGTCGGGCAACCAGCCTCGGTATCAAAGATTCAAAGGTGGACAAGAGGGGCGGAAGATGAGACACCTAACCCCCTCCCTATGCTGCCGCTCATCCCTCCTCCTCCTACATGCCAACGAGAACAACAACAACGTAACCTTCTCGTGTACCTTCGTTGCCCCGACCACTGAACCCATGGATGCGCATCTCTCCTCTGCTCGCACGACACTACGTCCTCAGACCATCTTGGTATCCCGCTTCTCTTTGCCAGTGTAGGAGAGGAAGATGAGAGGAGGAGCACTAGGATTTGCGGGCGAGTCGAACTAGAATGAGGCAGCCTCGGCATAGAACCAGATCCCGTCAGCATATGGCAATGCCGACGACAGCCGTCGACATAGGGCCATCGACGTAGATCCCGTCGGCATCTCTTTGTCAGACCATCGACATAGAGGCCTATGCTAACCGCTTTCCGAATGGCCGTCGGCATAGCTTTACTATCGGCAAGGAAAACATACGGCATTGTTCGCCTGCCGCCGTCCAAACACGTGCTGGCATCGGCGAGCGCAACCCTATGCCAAAGGCTTTGCCGTCAGCATGTATGTGCCACGTGTCGTCGCCTGGGTACTCTTGGTGGCAATCTATGCCGACGGCAAAGCCTTCGGCATAGTTTTGGTTAATTTTTTTCTTGATGTTCCTGTTTCTGCCCTGCAAACTTAAATAGCTATATGCCCTAATAGCAAAATATATAAGAAGGATGCACATATATATGAAATGGAAACACATCTAAATAGGAAATAAGAAACATTATTATATTAATAACTTGAACAACTACGAAGTATCCAGGAGGTACAATGTATTAAAGAATAAAATAAATAAAAGACCTAAAGCTAAAGCCTAGCTTAACCTCTACTAGTTCATCTTCTTGATGTTCTTCATCTTCTCTTCTTGATCCTTAACCTACACAACAATCAATAACTGACAAGAATTTGGATTATAGTTAAAAATATTGCATTTCCCAAGGGGAAATGCATTGCTGTTTGAGCTAGTGGATCAGGTATTTGGAACTGGTCCAAAGCCTTGATTAGGAAGATCCAAGAGGAAACCAGCAGAGCAAGTGACCAACTATACATTTCAGAGATCAACAGCACAACAGATGGTTAAGTGTCCAGGAAGATCAGATCGAAGCAACAGATCCAGTGCATAAAGAGTCGTCGGTGACAAAGGAATAGACAAGCCAGAAATACCAAATTAAATAGCAGTCGGCCGTTGCCAAAGTAGCAGACATACTGCCAACAATAGGAGAGAAGAAGAAAAAGGGCGACTCCAGAACATCAGACAGAACATACACTTGTTGTTGTTCAAGTACTGTAGCAGGGAAACTAATTTTGCTGGAACTTCCATTCGAAGCGATGCTTGCGTCGTCCTCTGTGTGGAGCATGACGATCCTAGGCACTCGGGCCGCCAAGCATGAACATGCTTGGAAACACTGCCAGCATGAACATGGTTTCAAAGTTCAAACTGAAATTCACTTTGGAATACGGTTCAGAAATCCAATAGTATTTCCGTGGAACGCTGCTTCCTGCAACTCGACTTGATCCAATAGTATCAGAAATCCAACAAGTCAAGGTGTAGCACGGCCTCTGGTCGCCGTCCTTCCTCAGCGGGGAGCACGGCGGTGTCATCCTTGGAATAATTGATTTGCAAAACAGGATGCACCAGCCGGGAATTGAACCCGGGTCTGTACCGTGGCAGGGTACTATTCTACCACTAGACCACTGGTGCCTTTGATAACGGTGCTCTACTGATCCTTATCAGTTTGACTACCTTCAAAGAGGTAACTACGCACAACTATCACAATTAGGGGTACGTTAGCGGACTGAGTACCGAATCTGGTTCTGGTTGTCACACATTGCTCTGATTTTCGTTTGACCACATTTTGTGAGGAAAACTAAGTGGTGGGCCCACTGGTAAGGGCTGATGTGGAAAAAATAATCCACGTAGTCATCTCTCTCTTTCTCCTCATTGCCGCCCTACTCCTTCCTTTCCCCCCTCGTGCTTGCCATCCTCCCACGTTCTCTCCATCCACTCAAACGTCATGCGTCTGCCTGGCACATCACGACATCAACCAAAGGGTCACGAAACACTAGCGGCATGTGCCAAGGCGGTCTTCTCTGATGATCCCTCGACACCTTCAGCTGTGGACACTCACGTCTCAAATTGGATATGTATCATTGCGTGGGTCTCACTAAACTCGAGAGGGAGTGTAATTGGATGGAGAGGCCTTGAATAGTTCAACAATGCCAAAGAACTAATAGCGGTTGCTGGCACCGAAGGAGAGGAAGGAAGGCACTATGGCTCGATTCGTTGGGCTGGCCGGATCAGGAGAGGAAGGAGGGGAGGGGCAGTCTTGGAGGTCGATGGTTCTCTTGGAGGCTTAAATAGCCACACCCAACGTGGTCATTGCCTACGCTTGCCGATGTGATCGGTGGCCGCGCAATGGATGTGGGGCTTCATGTGCAACTCGATGGACCCCACAAAGAGGTGGGGCATGCTCATCGTTGGCGTGCAGTTGAAGAGGAGCACGGCGCGAGGTCAGCCAACATCGCACGAAGGCTCGGTGGACTTGAGGATCATCTCCTACACCATTGCTACCATGATACCAACATCGGGCGTGACAACAACCCAATGATGGCAGTAACAAGGATCCCAATTGCGTGGGTGTCTGGCAAGCCATCGAAGAGGAAGCGGGCATGCGCATTGCGTTGAGCCCTTGTGACGCTACTCAACACAAATGCCAACAACTTCTATGGCATGGTATAGCAGGTCACTGGCATCCTCGCACCTGTCAGCCCATATGCCGAAGCATTGTGTAGGGGGAACATGCTACAGAACAAAATTTTAAGCTACACGATCACACCTAGGAAAACTATGAAGAGGTGGCTAATGATCAACCTCACCAACTACCAAAGTAGCGGAAGCAGTGTAGAAGTTGGTGAAGTGCGGCGATTCCATAGCTAGCTTATACCTTCCAACCATGAGAATTTCTCTGAGAAGATCCGCCAATCTAGAGTCGAAGTAGACCCGCCGATTTAGAGTCGAAGTAGACGACCCTCCGAGGTATCCACGCGTTTTGAAGTAGTAATCCATCAATACTTTGGTCCAGGAAGAAGAGCTCATAGAAAATTAGAGAGAAATTACCCTATCGACGCTCTGGAATAATTAGAAGTCTAATTCTAGTTAGACCGAAGGAGAGATTAGAGCGAGTAGGTATGCTAGAGGGCTCCTCCAAAGGATTGGTTTGTCTCTAAGGGGAGCCCTCCCCACATATTTATAGGTGGAACAAGGGCCAAAGGGGTGGCCGAGTTAGCGAGGGAGATGAGTCCCTTCGTTGGTTCGGCTGAAACATGTGGAGGACTCCTCCTCCCCCAATTGGTTTTGCCCCTTTTCTATACAGGGGGAACCCCCATGGGTACCCTTTTGGCCCATGTGGGAGCAATCCCCTTGGGCTCGGCCTAGGGGTTTTTCACCCTATAACCTTCCGGACCTTCCATAAATAGAATGAACTTTTCTACACACTTATTATACGCTTTTGGGACTCCCGAGGCACTTTCGGATCCATCTGAAACACTTTTAGAACTCATTCTCTCACACTCTATGGTCTCCTAGTTGTCATATAAATTATTAGTCATTAAGCATGTGACACTGCAGATTCAAAAATAAGTGGACATGACCCGGAACATCTTCCGGTCAATATTTAATAGCGGAATCTTGACACTGATGACTCTATATTTGTCCCATTTTTAAGGCATGCCCATCATGCATGGTATCCAGTTTATACTCTTTTTATTATGAGAATTGCATAGTTTTTAGTTATTGTTAGTTTTTATTAGAAGAAGACATCCATATCATAGTCCACCTCCATCCTTTACTCGAACTCCCCAACAATACCCCGCCTCATCCTCCTAACAATCACCATTTTCCAACCCTATAAACCTCTTAGTGGAGCCAATGGACCTAGAAACTACGCCACCACCCTTCAATGATGTGTTGATATGCCCGATGGGTACAAATTGCGCATTGATACCCATTGGGTACGAGCACGGGCATGGATTTGTCCCCGATGGGAAGGGTAAGAGTAGAATTTTATACCCATATGAAACATTGAAATGGGTATGGGATTATTGTACCCGCACCTTACCATACTCATTGCCGTCCTATGTGCGTTCGTTCTGTGCTAGCAGGCCCGGATGGTGCTAGTTCTTTTACTGGCCCTTTAGCATCCACTGCCATGCTACAGCTGACCCCAAGTGGTGTACTTTAGGCCAACTCCAACATGCAACCCCAAACGAACGTCCGTTCTGTCCGGATTTCATCCTTTGGGGATGGGGATGGGGCCGTGTCCGCTCGGATTTGGATTTGTGTCGGCCGGGCACCCAACGCGCGGCCGCATCTTCGGCCGCATCATGTCCCCGTGCATGCAAAAGTGAGAAACCAAGGATTTAAGCCACCACGTGGTTTGCACTAGTTCACGTCGGTCGGCAACACAGCCGGCGGCCTATAGTCTGATGCCAGCAATAAAGCCAGTGGTCAGCACAGGAGCCAGCCTTCAGAAAGGACATGTTTCATACCGGCAACAAAGCCAGCGGCTGACACACGAGCCAACCTTCAAAAGGGACAAGTTTTGTCGTTGGCAACAAAGCCACTGGCCGGCACAGGAGCCGGACTTCAAAAAGGACCGCCATCGTGGCCGAGGTCTCGCCTAGATTAGGTTGTGGCGGGCAAACATCTTCGTCTGCCGGTTCATGAACCAAGCCTTCCTCTCCGGTGACATGTTGTTCTTGTCGACGATCATCAATGCTAGTGCCACCTCCTTGGCTTTTGTGTCGGCATTGGTGGACTCGATCTCTAGCTTCTTGAGTTGAGTGGCCTCTTCGATGTCAAGCTTCCTCTTCTTCATGGCCTCCTCCATGTCAAGCTTCTTCGTTTGGAGATCTAGGTATATCTTAATTTGCTCCTCCTTTCCTTTGCTCTTCCTCTCCTCCTGCATTTCCTTTTGGCTCATCATATCCCTTGCAAGGCTATAGAAGACGCATCACGCTTCTCGTCAGACTGCGAGCTTGTCTTGCCCCTCGGCCTCTTGAGCACATGTCCCATGTCAGCCACGGCCGCCGCCTTCTCTCCTCTCTTCTTCCTACGAGCATGGTATTGGTCCTTGAACCTGGGCCAATATTTGATTAGCACCCAACAATGCGTGAGAGTGAATGGCTTGTCTTTGTGCCGGACCTTGAAGGCTTCTAAAGATTGGAATGCCTACACAATCAAACATGCGGCCAACATGAAAGGACATAGAATGCATGAAACTTAAATGGCATGCCAACATGAATGGACGCATGATGGAAAAGAGAGAGGCTCATACCAAGTCACCAAGGCCTAGGCCGCTCACGGGGCGGGCTTTGACGCTCTCAAGCGCGGCACTCTATGATTCACGCTCGACCTTTCGGTCTCAGTGTTCCGATGCCATATCTGCATATGCTAGGCTCGTCAAGTTTAACCTGAGTATTTTGCGTGTGCAAAAACTGGCTTGCACCTGTTGTAGATGGACGTAGAGCTTATCAAACCCGATCATCACGTGGTGTCTGGGCACGACGAACTTTGGCAACGGTGCTTACTCAGGGAGAACACTTTTATCTTGAAATTTAGTGAGAGATCATCTTATAATGCTACCGTCAATCAAAGCAAAATAAGATGCATAAAAGATAAACATCACATGCAATCAATATAAGTGATATGATATGGCATCATCATCTTGTGCTTGTGATCCCCATCTCCGAAGCACCGTCATGATCACCATCATCACCGGCGCGACACCTTGATCTCCATCGTAGCATCGTTGTCGTCTCGCCAACTATTGCTTCTACGACTATCGCTACTGCTTAGTGATAAAGTAAAGCAATTACAGGGCGATTGCATTGCATACAATAAAGCGACAACCGTATGGCTCCTGCTAGTTGCCGATAACTTGGTTACAAAACGTGATCATCTCATACAATAAAATATAGCATCATATGCCTTGACCATATCACATCACAGCATGCCCTGCAAAAACAAGTTAGACGTCCTCTACTTTGTTGTTGCAAGTTTTATGTGGCTGCTACGGGCTGAGCAAAAACCGTTCTTACCTACGCATCAAAACCACAACGATAGTTCATCAAGTTAGTGTTGTTTTAACCTTCTCAAGGACCGGGCGTAGCCACACTCGGTTCAACTAAAGTTGGAGAAACTGACACCCGCTAGTCACCTGTGTGCAAAGCACGGCGGTAAAATCAGTCTCGCGTAAGCGTACGCGTAATGTTGGTCCGGGCCGCTTCATCCAACAATACCGCCGAACCAAAGTATGACATGCTGGTAAGCAGTATGATTTGTATCGCCCACAACTCACTTGTGTTCTACTCATGCATATAACATCAACGAATAAAACCTGGCTCGGATGCCACTGTTGGGGAACGTAGTAATTTCAAAAAATTTCCTATGCACACGCAAGATCATGGGGATGCATAGCAACGAGAGGGGAGAGTGTGTCCACGTACCCTCGTAGACCGGAAGTAGAAGCATTAGCACAACGCGGTTGATGTAGTCATACGTCTTCATGATCCGACCGATCAAGTACCGAACGCACGGCACCTCCGAGTTCAGCACACGTTCAACTCGATGACGTCCCTCGAACTCCGATCCAGCCGAGCTTTGAGGGAGAGTTCCGTCAGCACGACGGCGTGGTGACGATGATGATGTTCTACCGATGCAGGGCTTCGCCTAAGCACCGCTACGATATGACCGAGGTGGATTATGGTGGAGGGTGGCACCGCACATGGCTAAGAGATCCAAGGGATCAATTGTTGTGTCTCTCCCTGTATATAAAGGAGTGGAGGAGGGGGAGGGCCGGCCCTCTCTATGGCGCGCCCTAGGAGGAGTCCTACTCCCACCGGGAGTAGGATCCCCCCCCCCCTCCAAGTAGTAGGAGTAGGAGTCAATGAAAAGGGAGAGAGAAGAGAAGGTAGGAGGGGGCGCAGCCCCTCCCCCTAGTCCACTTCGGACTAGGCCTTGGGGGGCGCCCAGCCTCTCCTCTCTCTTTCCCCTAAAGCCCAATAAGGCCCATATACTCCCCGGCAAATTCCCGTAACTCTCCGGTACTCCAAAAAATAACCAAATCACTCGGAACCTTTCCGATGTCCAAATATAGTCGTCCAATATATCGATCTTTACGTCTCGACCATTTCGAGACTCCTCGTCATGTCCCCGATCTCATCCGGGACTCCGAACTACCTTCGGTACATCAAAACACATAAACTCATAATATAACCGTCATCGAACTTTAAGCGTGCGGACCCTACGGGTTCGAGAACTTTGTAGACATGACCGAGACACGTCTCCGGTCAATAACCAATAGCGGAACCTGGATGCTCATATTGGCTCTCACATATTCTACGAAGATTTTATCGGTCAAACCGCATAACAACATACGTTATTCCCTTTGTCATCGGTATGTTACTTGCCCGAGATTCGATCGTCGGTATCTCAATACCTAGTTCAATCTCGTTACCGGCAAGTCTTTTTACTCGTTCCGTAATACATCATCCCGCAACTAACTCATTAGTTGCAATACTTGCAAGGCTTATAGTGATGTGCATTACCGAGTGGGCCCAGAGATACCTCTCCGACAATCGGAGTGACTAATCCTAATCTCGAAATATGCAAACCCAACAAGTACCTTCGGAGACAACTGTCGAGCACCTTTATAATCACCCAGTTACGTTGTGACGTTTGGTAGCACACAAAGTGTTCCTTCGGTAAACGGGAGTTGCATAATCTCATAGTCATAGGAACATGTATAAGTCATGAAGAAAGCAATAGCAACATACTAAACGATCAAGTGCTAAGCTAACGGAATGGGTCAAGTCAGTCACAACATTCTCCTAATGATGTGATCCCGTTAATCAAATGACAACTCATGTCTATGGTTAGGAAACATAACCATCTTTAATTAACGAGCTAGTCAAGTAGAGGCATACTAGTGACACTCTGTTTGTCTATGTATTCACACATGTATTATGTTTCCGGTTAATACAATTCTAACATGAATAATAAACATTTATCATGATATAAGGAAATAAATAATAACTTTATTATTGCCTCTAGGGCATATTTCCTTCACCTTTCGCCCATCGTCGGCGATGGCTGCGAACGGGGAGGGAGAGGAAAGAGGGCTCATCGGCGGCGGTAGTGCACGGGGAGAGAGGGGCTGCGGGCGGGTCTGTCGACCGGCGAGGGAGACGCTGATTTATATAGCGGCCGGGGGATTGGCTCCGTGTCTACGCGTCGCAGGGAGGGGGTGCGTCGCCGCACAACGCCGCTCGTGAGGAATCAATGGAAGGCCGACCGGCGGCAGCCTTGGCATTGAGCCCCCGCGGGAAACTGAGGTGATGTGAGGACGACGAGGTGCAGGTCGCTGACTCGGCGGGCCCGCAGTTCTTTAGCGCCAAAAACGATCTCCCCGGCGCCCCCAGCGCACCGGGTTCGGTCTGGGTGTACCGGCGCCAATTTCGGCCCTAACCGGCGAAAACTGGGCACCTGGGGGCGTGACTGGAACGTTTTTTGGGCGCCGGCGCTGAAAAAGGGGCCGGGGGTGTTGGGGACGTGGCTTGAGATGCTCTTAGGCGAAAAAATTTAAATCGATTGGAAACTCTTCATCAAAACTCTTCGGAAACGTATACTTGCTAAAGTATATTTAGATACATCGCCAATTTATTCTCATACAACAATAAAAAAAGCAATCTTCCTAGGAGCTCTAATCTTTCCATGGCGGTGATGTATCTTCATGGCACCCCCACCGATAGAAGTGTCCGATGATCATTGACAGTTAGAGCAGAAGCATAGTTCATTAGAGCATACACCATATCTGTACGTTGGTCCCTCAAATCTGGTACAAGCAATTCGACATTTCTCGTTATCAGAATCAGAATCTATCTTGCACCCACCATGATAGTAAGGGTTGATCTTGAACATGCACTGCGGGTCAGCTTCGGCAGTACCTAATGTAAATTTCAAAACGGGCCCATTAGAGAGAGAGAGAGAGAGAGAGAGTATAACTTTTCATAAAACCGTGAAACCATGGACCATTTACTTACCAAGGCATAGGAAGAATGCTAACACCGATAGAGACACGACTACTAGTGCTATCTTGCAGGCCATTGTGAAAGCTTGAATTGAATAACTTGAGGTGTGGTAAGCCAAAAGGTTTGCAGCGTTGTCTATTTATAGTGATTATGATGAGTTTTCTATCGATAAATTTCATCAGCCATTAACTGAAATTCTCTACGTTCTTAATTGACACGCATTTATCTACATACACATGTATCTAGACGCTTTTTAGTGTGTAGATACATCTGTATCTAAACAATTCTGCGATTGTAATCCATGTACGCACACACAATCGAGAGGAGTAATGGTGGTAGATATGTTTTCTAATTTAATAATTAATAAATGCCAATATTGACTTCGTATTTTGGCATTGGGGACATTAAAAACAATTAACCATAAAATATTTCCTACCATTCCGAATTAATTGACACAGGTTTAGACCAAATATTCCCTAAATCTGTGTAGATCCAGTTATTGCATGAATTAATTCGGACTGGAACAAAACCTGTGTCAAGTTTTACACACTTATCCGTGTTTCTCCAAGTATGTCATTTGGATGCTAGGTCTCATATAGGTATTTAGAGACAGTATAACTCAACCACCAACACCCTTTCATGGAGATTAGGCACTTTTGACCATCCGATCTACCTCTTCAACGCTCCAGATCATCTTCGATCGGCCGAAACGTCTCTCGTACCGATTCCTCATCCTCAATTGACATTAACTAGGCGGGCCCACTGTTACAGGGCTGCTAATCCTCAGGTCGAGCTGGGCGTCTTGTAGCAAATTGGGCCGAGAATACTAGAAATGGGCCACTCTTGCTATCCTAACAATGCTGGCCAGATTTTTTCCACGCGCACGTTCGCCTCCTCTTCGTTGTACTGTCCCGTGTGGAGGGCTGCTTCTTCCCGTGGTCACTGACCGCCCGCAGATTTTGCGGCCTCCTATTCAATACGACTAGACAACTCCCTAAAACCGTAGCAACAGTGAGCAGTCGGGCAGCAGCTTCGATTCGGCAACGACATGTCGCTCTTGTTTTTTATGTGGGGTGGCGATCCCACGGGCATCCTCCTGTGTCTCGCTGTGGCGACGGCCAGCGGCTTCGCACGGTTGTCCTAGCCAAGGCCAGGATGGATCGGGGTTGGGGAGATGGTTTGGTGCAAAGTGTAGGGCAGTAGTTGGGGCTACGATGACGCAAATGAGAGAATCAAGAACGTGCGTTTGACATCCGACGTATGCCTCTGATTCGGCCGCTGGAATAGCTTCCTCAGGACATCCGTCTCAGTATCAGCCCACACCAGAAAAAAAATATCTTTGACGACCAACCACATCCGAGACGCGTGATCCAACGACCAAAAATGGTGGCGGCGTGAGAGAGCGTGGAAAGGATTCGGTTTTACTGTGCTTAATAGTCGTATTATGACGAGATTGGCAGATATTACTGTCGGCGTCCTGGGAACGGGGGTCCCCAGACTTGCCTGCCTGCGGCCCACGGCGTGGCTCCACCAGCGGCCCTGTACGGCTCATCTTCACCAGCAAACACTCAAGACCCTCGCGGGGGGCTAAGCCTCGCGAGGCGGACGACACAAGACCTCCTCGGGACGGCCTCACTAGGCTGACTCGTGAGGGGCGGAGAGATCAAGGCAAGGGATACCTCGCGAGGTTCCTATGACGCAAGCCATGACGACTGGGGCCAGGCGGGCGCCAGGCGGACGGCAGCGTGCACAGTGTCCTCGTTTCCTCTTTGGTGCTAAAGAGGCAAGCGCAGGCGAGAGTCCCAAGGCATCAGGCAAAGGTTTCCATATCGGTGCAACGAGACCAAGACCAGCGGGACGACAGGACGGAGGTCACCGTGGATCCCAAGACGGCGTCACCACCAGAGCCATTGGCAGGCGAAGACCACCTTTAGTCAGGATAACTTGTACTAGTTGTCTCCCTTTGAATTTGGCCGTTGTTGCATCCCTTCTCGCTCAATATTTGGGGAGAGGACCAGGGCTTTATAAGTAGGACTAGCCACCACCATAGAGGAGGACGGATCATTCAGATCATCCTCATCCACACAAGTTCACCAAGCATAAGAGCACCTCTCCTCAGGACGCTGTTCTTGCCCTGTAACTGTTCATTCTCAAGCCAAAAGGCAATCCACCACACCACACTGGAGTAGGGTATTACACCACATCGGTGGCCTGGACCAGTATAAACTCTTGTGTCTCTCGTTCTTCGGGTTCGTCGAGCTAGGCCTTGCGATTTGGCGAGAGCGATCTGGGAGAGAGAGATCTTCGTGCGCACCCCAGTGTTCGAACCTGAAGGGTTTTGCCGGAACCCGAAATCCGACATTGGGCACGCCAGGTAGTGGTGCGCCGAAGCCTTCCTCCCACCGATCCGCGTCCCGTCGCTTCGCCGCATCCATGGCGGACGCTCGCCGTGCCCGCGCTGTTGGGGATATTACTACTAGGTGTAAATCTGCCAAGGAAGCCGGGTTATCCCCATAATGGATTGTTTATACTTAAAAGCCCATGAAGACAAGGAATAAAGCGGTTTACTACAGAGACTCGAAGGCCCAAGGCCCAAAGGTAGATTAAGGCCTGTAGTTATAAATCGCCATGTAGTACATGACTTGTATTGTAAGGTATGAGAAAGTAGAGACCGAGCCGGTATGTGTATAAACCGGCATCGGGACTCTGTAAGCCGGCGGGCGTCGACCTGTGTATATAAAGGCACGACCCGGCGGCGGTTCAAGGACAACAAACAACAACTCGAGACTCAGGCAAATCGTATTCGCTCCCTGGTCATCGAAACCCCATCAATTCCATCACAACTAGACATAGGCTTTTACCTTCCTCGAAGGGGCCGAACTAGTATAAAACTCTCTTGCGTCTCTTGTCCGCTTTAACCCCTTCAAGCTAACCCATTGCGAGGGCTCCACAACTAAGTCCTTTCGCTAGGACATCTGCCGTGACAAACCCACGACAGTTGGCGCCCACCGTGGGGCTATCGCGCGATGGTTTCGAGTTCTTGAAGGGCAATTTTGAAGGGCTCAAGGGATACGCCGTGGGCCGGATGACCAAGAGTCGTCGCGGCAAGCTCTACATCGATGACGCAAGCTGGGGCCCCGAGGCCGGCTCAATCGAGTACGGGTACCGGGTCCCCTTTGGAGGAATTCACGTCTTCATCGGCAAGATCGGCGAACCGGGCCCTGAGCCGGACATCTGCACCGACCTCGTCGAGACGGCTCAGCGTGCAAGCCCTGCCCGGGTTCAGCCCGCCGTGAAGCGTGCGTTCGTAGGATTCATCAATGGTGCGGAACTTGAACCGGCGTCCGATGGCGAGACCGTCGTCTACTCAGATGACGAGTCGTCCACCGGGGAGACCGAGTCACTGTACCAACTGCAAGATGGCCAGTTTGGGGGCTATTCCGATGGCGACAGTATTCCGGACCCCTTTGAACCGTCGAACCGGGTTGCGATCTTCATGGCTGGAACTCAGCCCACGTTGCAATCTTCAACCGCAGCAGCAATAATTTCCGGATCGGCGGCTGGGGCGGGAGGCCCCGCGCGCCAGCCGACCCAAATCTTTTCCAATTTATTGGACGCCTGGACGACCTTACTGACCACCCAAGTTACTGCCGACACCCAAGATCAGCATAATGCGGAGGTGGCTAAGCTGCAGGATCAGATAACTCAAGCTAAGGAGGACTTAGCGGCTGAAGAAACCAGGATGGCTGAGGAGCGGGCCGCTTTAGAGGCACAAGCACAGCGGATTCAGGCGGAAAATTATCGACTCCTGTTGGATCAGAATGCTTCAAACGACGTGTTAAGGAGAAGGCATCCGTCATGACTACCACCGGTTTATGAGGCAATGAATCTCTTTGGCACGCCAGGAGCAGGAACCAGTAATCCGGCAGCGGTGAACCGGATTGAGACGCCGAGGACCGGAGCACCGGATCAGCCACGGGTGACGGATCCCCCTCGACGGACCCATAACCCGCTGCAGTATGTACCGGCGCCGCCGGGTCACTTCTCCACCCCTTTGGATAATATGATCGCTGCCGCATCACGATTAGCCGCTATTCCAATGGAGGGTGAATCCCCAGCGGCGGTTGAGACGCGGCGTGCTAGGGATCTTCTTCAGACGGCTATGGTGCAGCAGCAGGCTTATTCATACAGCCGAGACAGAATTCATTCAACCCCACGCCCGAGCCGGAGTTATAGCAGGCACATCGATGAACCGGCTGTGTCAAGCAGTGCGCGGAACCGAGACGCTCCTCGAGGACCTAATCCGGCGCGTGGTGGGGCAAATGCTCAGGATGTGGTGAACAACGGAGCACGTCGAGAAGCCGAGTTAGCAGCGCAGGACCGTCAGCTCACTCCGGTTCGTCCGGTGGCTTCCGTAGAGCAAGGCCTTACTTTCAGCTCTTGGGGGGTGCCCTGCCTCGTCCCGGCTTTGCGCAATGTACGGCTGCCCAAGGATTTCAAGGGCCCCCGTAAGGTGCCTAATTACACCGCTGATGTGCCTCCCGAGTCATGGATTGAGAGTTATGAGATGGCTATGGAGATGTTAGATGTGGATGAAGCGGCCTGCGCGAAATATTTCGCTATGATGTTGGATGGAACAGCTCGCACGTGGTTGAAAAGCTTACCAGTTAATTCCATTGGGACATGGGCTGAGTTAAAAGCCCGGTTTATAGCAAACTTCAAAGACACGTGCAAGCAACCTATGTCAATTGTGGACTTAGCCGCCTGCGTCCAGGGAGAAGGCGAGTCAACAACCCATTGGGTGCGCCGGGTTTCAGAGATCTTACATTCTTCGGATCGCATCAATGCCGACTCGGCGATTATAACATTGGAGGGGAATTGTCGGTTTCAGCCTTTAAAGTTGAAGTTGGGACGGCTCAAGCGTCACTGCAATGACATGGGAACACTTATGGCTGCTCTGGTTAAGTATGCTGATTCTGATAGTACCAAGGACCCCGAGTCTGACGATGACAAACCGGGGAAGGGAAAGAAGAGCGGCAACGCCAAGGGGCAGCAGCATAACCCGACGGGCCACAATAATAATGGTAAGCGGAAAGCAGATCATAATTCAGATTTTGTGGCTAACACCAATACACAGGGTAATGGTCAGCGTCGTAAAGGAAAGCCGCCCCCAAGAAGGGCAGAGCCCAGTCCTAATCCGGAGCGCCTGAATTACCTGTTGAACCAGCCCTGCCCGAAGCATGGAACGCAGGACAAACCGGCCACGCACCTCTGGAAAGATTGTTATATCATGCGAGAATTCAAAAATTCAGATTTCTTCCGGAATGATCATGGACCATCCGGCGGTTCAGGATCCGGGTCCTATGGGCCGGGTTATGGAGGAGGCAACTCCGGTTCAGGATTCCAAGGCAATCAGGGTGGACATGGCAATCAAGGCAATCAGAGCAACCAGGGTGGTTATAACCAACAAGGACCGCAGCAGCAACAGTCAGGGTACCAAAGTCACCCAAAGCAGTTGAATAGTGGACAGTACCACGTTTTCACCACCAGCTTATGCAAACGCGATCAGAAGCTTCATAAACGAGCGGTGAACTCGGTTGAACCGGCAGTGCCTCGTTATTTGCGATGGTCTGAGCAGCCTATTGTCTGGAGCCGAGAGGATCACCCGCCCCGGGTTGACAATCCGGGTCATTTGGCGTTGGTGGTGGCGCCTCAGGTTGGAGGTTATAAGTTCACTAAGGTGCTCATGGACGGAGGCAGCAGTATCAACATCTTATATTATGACACCTTCCGTCGTATGGGGTTGACAGATAAGAATCTTAAACCGTCGAACACTGTTTTCCATGGTGTGGTGCCTGGCAAATCAGCCTATCCGGTTGGTAAAATAGCTCTGGAAGTCGCTTTTGGAGATGAGTATGACTCAAGATCAGAGACATTGACTTTCGAAGTGGTGAAAATCCAAAGCCCGTATCATGCCCTGTTTGGACGGCCGGCTTATGCTAAGTTCATGGCACGACCCTGTTATGTTTATCTGCAGCTCAAGATGCCGGGTCATAAAGGGACTATCACAGTACATGGAAGCCGCAAGATCGCTTTGGAGTGTGAGGAAGGTGATGCGGCCTATGCTGAGTCGGTTTGTGCAGCAGAGGAGTTGAAGTTCTATAAGGACAACGTTGATCCGGCGGACATGACTTCTTTGAAGAAACCAACCACGGAGCATGATCCGGCCTTGAAGTTTAAATCGGCTGATGAGACTAAGATGGTTGATTTTGTGCCCGGCGATTCATCCAAACAGTTCATCATCAGTGCAAATCTGGATCCGAAATAGGAAAGCGCGCTCATCGAGTTCATCCGTGAGAATCGGGATATCTTTGCATGGAAGCCTTCTGACATGCCAGGTGTACCGAGGGAACTCGCTGAGCACACCCTTAATATTGATCCCAAGTTTAAACCGGTCCGACAATTCCTTCGCCGGTTCAATGAAGAGAGGCGCAAGGCTATTGGTGAGGAGGTAGCCCGGCTCTTGGCGGCAGGGTTCATTGTTGAAGTTTTTCATCCGGAGTGGTTGGCTAATCCGGTGCTGGTGCTTAAGAAGAATGGCACCTGGCGTATGTGTGTGGATTACACGGATTTGAACAAAGCGTGTCCGGCTGATCCTTTTGCCCTCCCCCGTATCGATCAAATCATTGATGCTACGGCGGGTTGTGAGCGTTTGAGTTTTCTGGATGCTTATTCAGGTTATCATCAGATTAAGATGGCAGTTAAGGACCAGGAGAAGACAGCTTTTATAACTCCCTTTGGAGCCTTCTGCTATGTGTCTATGCCCTTTGGGCTCAAGAGTGCCCAGGCAACTTATCAGCGTTGTGTTCAGAATTGTCTTCATAACCAGATTGGGCGCAACGTTCATGCTTATGTGGATGATATTGTGGTGAAGTCCAGGAAGGAGGAAACATTAATAGATGACTTAAAGGAGACCTTTGATAACCTCCGGGTTTATAAGATGATGCTCAACCCGGCCAAGTGTGTTTTTGGTGTGCCAGCAGGCAAGCTTTTGGGTTTTCTGGTGTCTAACAGGGGCATTGAAGCTAATCCGGAGAAGATCAAGGCTATTACTTCACTGGCTAAACCGAAGTGCATCAATGATGTTCAGCGACTGGCAGGCCGGATTGCAGCATTGAGCCGGTTTATAAGTCGTCTCGGGGAGAAGGCCATCCCTTTATATCAAATGCTGAAGAAAACGGACAACTTTGTCTGGAGTGATGCGGCTAATGAAGCGTTTGAGGCTCTAAAGCGGCAGCTTGCCGAACCACCTGTTCTTGCTGCTCCCATGGACAAGGAACCATTGCTGTTATATGTGGCTGCTAATGCTCGGGCTGTCAGCGTGGCTATTGTGGTGGAGCGCAAGGAGGCAGGAAAGGAGTATCCGGTTCAACGGCCGGTTTATTATATCAGTGAGGTGCTCATTGAGTCAAAACAGAGATATCCACATTGGCAGAAGCTTGTATATGGGGTTTTTATGGCGAGCCGGAAGCTGAAGCAATACTTTCAGGGCCATCCCATTACTGTGGTCAGTTCTGCTCCTTTGGGAGATATCATCCAGAACAGAGAAGCGACTGGCCGGGTTGCTAAGTGGGCTATTGAGCTTGGGCCTCACGGATTAAAATATATGCCTCGCACGGCCATCAAGTCTCAAGCACTCGTGGATTTCATCAATGACTGGACAGAGTTGCAGGTGCCGGAGGATAGACCGGATAACACATACTGGACGATTCATTTCGACGGATCCAGGCAATTGGAGGGCTCGGGGGCTGGAGTGGTTCTTACTTCCCCTCGAGGTGACAAATTTTGTTATGTTCTCCGCTTGATGTTTCCTTGTACTAATAATGCAGCTGAGTACGAGGCCCTGCTCCATGGTCTTCGGATGGCTAAGGAGATGAATCTGAGCCGGGTTAAATGTTTTGGTGACTCGGACCTAGTGGCTCAACAAGTTTCTGGTACTTGGGATTCCAAGGACCCCCTCATGGCAGCGTATCGTCGAGAGGTGGATATTGTTGCAGGTCATTTCAAGGGTTATCAGGTTGATCATGTAGACCGGCGAAAGAATGAAGCGGCGGACGCTTTAAGCCGGTTGGGCTCCCAGCGTAAACCGGTGCCGCCCAATGTTTTTCTTGATGTTTTGCATAACCCGTCGGTCAAGCTACCCACGGAGGAGGACTTAGCTATTCCTGATCCGGAGGCTCAGTTGGTGGCGGCGCTTCATGTCACCCCGGATTGGACGATCCCATATTTGGTGTATATGAACCGGGGTGAGTTACCAGAGGATGAAGTTCTGGCCAGGCAGATAATCCGGCGTTCCAAGTCCATGACTATTGTCAATGGCGAGCTACATCATTGCAGTGTCTCAGGGGCTTTTCAACGTTGTGTTTCTCCTGAAGAAGGTCGTGAAATTTTACGCGAAATTCACGAAGGTGATTGTGGTCATCATGCCGGTTCAAAGTCCCTGGTGGCTAAGGCTTTTCGTCACGGTTTCTATTGGCTGACGGCTCATGCTGATGCTGAGGACTTGGTCAAAAGGTGCGATGGCTGTCAGAAGTTTGCACGCCGGGCTCATGTTCCGGCTCAGGAGCTGAGGATGATTCCAATTACCTGGCCGTTTGCAACCTGGGGGCTTGATATGGTTGGACCCTTTAAGAGGTCTAAGGATAAGAAGACCCACCTCTTGGTGGCGGTTGATAAATTTACCAAGTGGGTGGAGGCAGAGCCAGTTAGCAAATGTGATGCAGCCACGGCGGTTCAATTTATGAAGAAGGTGATATTCCGTTTTGGTTTTCCACACAGCATTATAACAGACAATGGCACGAATCTTTCCAAGGGTGCTATGGAGGAGTTCTGTCAAAGAGAGCACATCCGTCTTGATGTGTCTTCAGTGGCCCACCCCCAGTCTAATGGTCAAGCGGAGAGAGCTAATCAGGAAATCTTGAAGGGGATCAAGCCCCGGCTTATGGTTCCTTTGCAGAGGACACCGGGTTGTTGGGTTGAAGAGCTGCCTTCCGTTTTATGGAGCATTAACACCACCCCCAATAGATCTACGGGTTATACACCCTTCTTCATGGTTTATGGAGCGGAAGCTGTCCTTCCAAGTGATATTCGTCATGACTCACCACGAGTGGCAGCTTATGTTGAAGCAGATAATGAAAGAGCACGCCAGGATGCGTTGGACCTGTTGGATGAGAAACGGGACGTAGCGGCGGCTCGCTCGGCGATTTATCAGCAAGACCTGCGGCGTTATCACAGTCGCCGGGTTAAAACCAGAACTTTTCAAGAAGGCGATCTAGTGCTCCGGCTTATCCAAGATCAGACCGATATGCACAAGTTATCCCCGCCTTGGGAAGGGCCCTTTGTGGTCAGCAAGAATCTGAACAACGGATCATATTACCTCATTGATGTTCGAGAGCATAAAGACTCACGCAAGTCAGAGGAGGAGACGATCCGGCCGTGGAACATAGCTCATCTACGGCCGTACTACACCTGAGCCATAGGCTCCTATCATGTACATATTTTGACGATGTATATATTATGATCAATATAATAAACCGGAGCCCCAGCTAAAGCGGGGTATCTGCTGTTCTTCTCATATCATGAGTGGTTACACGGAGGTTTCTGTTTGTAAAGCGACATCCGGTTTACCCTTTGAATCAGCTTTACAGCTGTCTATCAATATAAGTCACTTGGGGGCTTGGTCGTATTTGAACCATAGCTACACCTCTTGGCTGGCTCAAGGCCACAAAAGAAAGTCACTTGGGGGCTTGGTTGTATTCGAACCATAGCTACACCTCTTGGCTGGCTCAAAAGCCACGACAGTAAGTCACTTGGGGGCTTGGTTGTGTTCAACCATAGCTACACCTTTTGGCTGGCGCAATGCCATTACTTAGGGGCCAAAGAGTGTTGTCAAGAACAACTCAAACATAGGCACCCGTTGAGCATAGCTCAAAATGTTGCTTCGGGATTCTTTGCTATCGCAATGAACAAAGAAATCTACACTTGCAATAGGCTATCAAGCCGTGGCTTGGAAGCCTGGTATATACACCTAAAACCCCGGGTTAACCTGCCTTCATTAAGTAAGTCACTCCGCCCAGGTAAGCCTGGTATGACCCGCCAACTTGACAAGTCAATCGCATATGACCCTGAACTTGTCAATGATAGACCGGCGATTGGTTAAGGATTGAGGACCATCTTAAAAGGCTTTGTAAAACGGTTTAACTCAGTGGCCTGGCAGCCCATGAAAAGCCTCGCATTTGGGCCTGGCAGCCCTTGAAAAGCCTCGACTACAAGTTTTTTTTCTCTGGTTTTTATTGGTCAGTTTTGTTTTTCTCCCTTGTTAAAGTTTTGAGCTAAACCGGCGTCCAATGGCCCGGCCTGATTATAAGTCATCCGTATAAACCGGTGTTTATTTAACCCGGCCTGGAGTTAACTATAAGTTGCCAGGATGATCATCCGGTGTTTATCATAACCCGGCATCACTTATTATATACCAGCATAACATGGTTTGAGTTATCAATACTCAGTATTTGGGTCGTCACCCTTATTACAAGAATGTTGGTAAACCAACAAAGTGATTCAATATCACAGGTATGATATGTTTCATATTTCATTATTTAAAGCTATGGTTATCAACCTTGGCTATATATTGGGCATTATGACCCGTCCGGCGGTAAACCGCCAGGACAGTTTTCACTTTGTTTTATGCAGAAACAGGGCTGTATAAAACCGATAAAGATCATAAGCAAATATAGCATGACGGATTAACAATATTGTGTGCAACAAGTATGCACGATGGCATATCAGATCAGCTGTTCAAGCTAGCCTATTACAAGGCGTTTCGACTGCCCATAAGAATGATTGTTTTTCACAAGGATGACAATAGGCACAAGTTAAACCGGCTTCCGGATTATGATTCTGCCTCAGGTTGATGTGAAGGTTGCGGATCTTCCTGCGCCGGTTCATCCTCCTTCTCTCCACCCAGTGGCTGGAAGTCAATAGTTGTCCAATCAATTCCTGATAAGGCTTGAAAGACAGCTTCGTCGTGTATAAGATCAGACGGTTCAACATCAGGAGCGTAAGTGTGCTTACGGATCGGCGGGATCAGATTTTCCACGTCATAAGTTGGAGCACTTATTCGCTTGCCACTGGCGTCATATACATTCTGGTAAATTGACAAGTTAGTATCTTCAGCCAACTTACTTGCCAGTGGTCGCATCTCTCTTGTGATAGCCCGGAGATCGTCATTGTTAAATTCTGAACCGTCCTCTTTTTGGCTTGGGTAACCATTTCCAACATCTTCCGGATCAAGGTCAGAGATCCAGGCCTTGGCGCGCGTCAGTGCAGTAAGGGCACCGGACCTAGCAGCGGATTTCTTCAATTCCACAATCCGGGCAGGCATCATAGACAATTTTTCCAGCGTTTCCTTGATTAGCGACGGGGGCGGATGGTTATTGGAAGCTGTGCAGATGGCTCGTTGCGCGCCGGTATAAAGCTGCTCTACCAAAGTATAGACGGCCTTCAATTTTTTGCGCATATCTGCGCCAAGATGAGTAACACGGCTACCTGCAAAAGGATCATATTATTATTAAACCGGAAGTTTTTATAACTGGTGTTGTTACATATTGGTGAAGAGATTGTTACCAAAGATGGCAGAGGTCATGGCATCAATCTGCCGCTTCAGGCTGCTCAGCTCTTCTGTGGCCGGTTTAAGGGCGTTTTCCGCATCTTCTGCCCGCTTTAACAAGGTGGTTTTTTCAGTTTCCCAATCTGCCCGTTCGCCTTTGAAGAATTCCTTCAGCTGCTCCATGGTTGTTAAAGCGGTGGTCAGCTCGCTCTTAACTTTGCAAGTTTCGTCTTGCTGAGACTTGATGTTTCCTTGGAGATCAGTGATTTGGGAGTCTTTTTTGGACAACTCAGCCTGCAAAATACAGATAATAAGTTAGCATTACAACATTGAAGTCCCAACCACATAACAAGTTATCTACTTGACACTTGGGGGCTAATGCGGATTGCTTCTTATCAGCTATTAATTTAAAGTCTCAAGCACATAACAAGTTATCTACTTGACACTTGGGGGCTAATGCGTATTCGTTCAGATTCAGATGGATTGTCATCATTATAAGTGGTGAGATTAATAGGATGTACCGGTTCATTCTAAAAAGATATAAGCCGGTTCATGGGGGCTACACCAGCAAAATGCAAATATCGATTCAAGACCCGGTTCAAACCAATGTTATGCACCGGCCCTTGGGGGCTACTGGAGTTGATACGTTAGACCAGTTCTAACAAAAGGACTATTGGAATATTTATGCAAAGGGAAAGTGACATTTACCTCATACCGCTCCTTCATCAGGCCTACTAAACCGGCTTCAAAGTCGCGGCTTGTATACAGGCGGTTTAAAAAACCAGAATGAAGGTCTTCAGCGCTGAGGTTGGTATAATTGGATAACTCGGATTTCCATTTCCCTTTGTCCATAGCAGAAATTTCTTCTTTGGCGCTATGCTTTGATAACGCGACAGGACGACCAGGGGAGCTGAAACCAAGGCCAGTTACGACAACATCGTCGTCCGTAGTTTTGGCAGGGCTTGGCGGTTTATCGGATGCTTTAGCCGGACTCGGCGGATCAACAGTTGGACTTAGTGGATCAGCTGACTGGCTTGTTGGATTATTTTCTACCGGTTCAACAAGCGTGTCGGTTGCTTGAGGTTCCGGATTATCAATAACAGTGTTAGCCTCCGGGTCAATAGCCTCTGGGGTTTTCTCCGGCTCGGTAGCCGGTTCATGGTCGGTTGGCCTATTCAATCTAGCCTTCTTGCTTGGTCTGGCTTTAGCACTGAAAAAGAGCAGACACGAAGATCGATATGACAATATAATACAAGACCAAAAAGTTAAAAGTATGTTATGCTTACCCAGGGACGGTTTTCAGAGGAGGAAGTTGTGTCGCTGACGACTCACCGGACGATGAATGGGAAGTTCCCTGATAATTTGAGTCAGACGGATTAAGAGGATATCGGATGTAACCCGCCTTAGGGTAAAGGGTGTCAGGAGTATAAGCAACCTCTTGGCGGCGTTTGCGAACCGGCGAATTTGGTAAACCGGAGGAGGTCACCACTTGGCCGCTATGTCGAGTTGTGCGGCGAGCTTCATGCTGCTGCGTCTTTAAAAGAAAGTGCGGGTCCAAATAAGAAAGAGGGCATGAAAATTTTACTTTCCGAATGGCTCGACGGATTCTTGGTACTGGCACAGGATCAGAATCAGAAGAAAGAATAGTTACCTCATCAGCATGGCTGGCTTCCGCTTCATCCTGATAATGATCATTGTCAATAAGGTGTATAAAAAATGAACCGAGAGAGTCAAGTTCTACCTCTGAATCCGGAATATCCAGATCATCATCAATAATGGGCTCGGACGGTTCAACGTTCCTTCTTTTCATAGGCTTTTTTGAAGCCTTGGTCTTAAGCCGAGGATTCTTTACCGGTTTATCTTGTGATTTTTTCTTCCAGAATGGATCATCGGCCTGCATAGACAAATAGTAAGTCATCAAAGGAGAAATTTAACAAAGGATGGATAAAGGCAGAAATACGGTAGATTATACCTTTGGCGGTTTATTGGCAGCATAGAAAGGACTGAGCCCGGTTTTGCTGCATACATCTATTGGCTCATTAAGCATCTTTTTAACAGCTTCGGTGACTTCATCATCAGTCAGCTGGATGTCAATATGGCGTTGCGGGTCTTTCAGATCCCCTGTGTATTCACACATTAAACCGGGCCGCCGGCTTAAAGGTAAAACGCTCCATGAAACCCAGCATCGGACAAAATCCACGCCTGTCAGCCCATTTGCAACAAAGGCTCTGAGCTTTGCCAGTTGAGGGGCATATTTTGCTCGCTCCTGGGCGGTCAACCGTTGAGGAAAGGGATGAGCTTGGGTAAGCCGGTGTGGACGGTAACCCGGCAAAGGATTTTCATTGGCTGGGGCTGTGTTGCGGCAGTAGAACCAAGTCTGATTCCAGTCCTTAGGATGACTATGAAGCTTGGCATGAGGGAAATCAACATCTCTCCTCTTCTGAATTGAAACCCCGCCTAGTTCAGTATTGGGGCCATCCGTAAACTCAGTACGGCGGTTTAGATAAAAGAAATCCCGGAACAGATCAACAGTAGGCTCCTCTTGCAGGTACACTTCACAGAATACTTGCCAGTCACAAATATTGGATATGGAGTTTGGACCGATATCTTGGGGATGGATTTGAAAGTCGGCGAGCACGTCACGGAAAAATTTTGATCGGGAGGAGTGAAGCCTCGGCTCAGCTGATCAGTAAATACAATAACTTCTCCATCTTGGGGTTCAGGAGGAAATTCTGGACCGGGGACTCGCCAATGGATAGTGTCCTTATTTTCTAAAGCGCCCGTTGCAACACAACCAGCCAGCTGCGCTTCCGTAACCCGGGAAGGAACCCAATTACAGGAACAGAATTGTTTGGCCATTTCTGGTGACAAGCTGGAAAAAAGCACGGTATCCGGGTTTAAAGTTCATGGTTACAACTTACAAACCGGTGCAATAATGGAAGACGATGATATTTCAAGCATTTGGGTGTACTAAACTTGATTTCAGCATTTAAAGCAGGTTGGCGGTTTAACAGAGGGCTAATGGTATATGATGAGTTATCAAAGTTTAAAGGATAAACCGCCCACAATGGTATAGAGGCTACAGATTCACAAAAATTTCTAAGTATGGCGCAAACAGATTTCACAGATCGGTGGTATAAATTTGGATCTGCCACAATTCTAAAAAGAGGAAATAAATTTAACCTAAAATGGTGGCAGTGGAAGAACACGTTTGTTTGATTGGATCTCAGGTAGTAAAAGGTGTTTTCTGAGGTTGGTAAAGGACGCTAGACTATCATCGCCTACTTCTACTATCAGTTGCAAATCAAGTTATGAGATCTAAGAACAGAAAGAAGACGAACAGGGAAGAACACCGATGAACGGCGGAACCCTAATGCAGATCTGAGGTTGAAAAGGAAATGAACACACCGGTGCTGCGGAACAGCGGAGGAGCGCCGCGTTGCTCTGGTTCGATTAGGTTGATGCAGCGGCCTTGGTTGATGCAGATATGAAGGTCGACGGCGGCGGCAGAGCTCGGGTTCTGAGACGTCGCGAGGAAAGAAGGAGACGAAGAGAAAGGGGGAAAATGGAAAGGACCCTCGGCCGTATTTATAAAGACGAAAGGATAAGGGTCAAGCGCAAGAATCGAGGAGCCTAACAAATGGATATGTGACAGATTTGTCGCCTCGATTGTCGGAGGCTCATTAATGAAGGTGAGGAATATACCATTTAAAATAACAAATGACGTCATGGCGGTTTATTATGATTCTGGATGATGACGGCATGGCGGTTTACAAGATTTATGCAAAGATATGGAAGAAGAAATTTTCTCAAGGTTTTGGAGATTGACATGAACTAGTTCAAATCAATCTGGGGCCTAATGTTGGGGATATTACTACTAGGTGTAAACCGGCCAAGGAAGTCGGGTTATCCCCATAATTGATTGTTTATACTTAAAAGCCCATGAAGACAAGGAATAAAGCGGTTTACTACAGAGACTCGAAGGCCCAAGGCCCAAAGGTGGATTAAGGCCTGTAGTTATAAACCGCCATGTAGTACATGACTTGTATTGTAAGGTATGAAAAAGTAGAGACCGAGCCGGTATGTGTATAAACCGGCATCGGGACTCTGTAAGCCGGCGGGCATCGACCTGTGTATATAAAGGCACGACCCGGCGACGGTTCAAGGACAACAAACAACAACTCGAGACTCAGGCAAAGCGTATTCGCTCCCTGGTCATCAAAACCCCATCAATTCCATCACAACTAGACGTAGGCTTTTACCTTCCTCGAAGGGGCCGAACTAGAATAAAATTCTCTTGCGTCCCTTGTCCGCTTTAACCCCTTCAAACTAACCCGTTGCGATGGCTCCACGACTAAGTCCTTTCGCTAGGACATCTGTCGTGACAAACCCACGACACGCGCTGAGCGCCGAGCTACCCTCGCCGCCCGTGTCACTCAGACAGCTCCTGTCGGTGGGCCTCCCTGTCGTTCCCCTTCACCCGCCGCCAACGCCATCACTGGCCCAGCGGGAAACGACCAGCAAGCATCTTCGCTGCACCCCTCGGTGCGGTGGGACGGCCGCACCGCCACTCCGTCGCTAACCCCAGCCGGCTCGTCGTCTCACGCTCGTCGCGCTCCCACAGACGCGCCTGCCGCGCTGCTCATGGAACGCGAGCTCCTGCGCTACCGCCCGGTCAACGACCTCTACGAGGAGTGGCTGGACCGCATCGCCGATCTCGTCAGCGCTGCAGGGGGCTCCCCTGTGCCGTCCCTCTCGCTGCCTCGCCCCCGCCAGCTGCGGGCGACGTGGCTCACGGAGCGCCTCCTCCACCTCTGCACCAAGATGGCGCCCTGGCGCCAAGGCGTGCGGCTCCCCAGCGCGACCCTCCTCATCGGGCGCCCGCACAAGAAGAAGGAAGCTGCCAAGAAGTTCCCCGGCTGCAAGAAAACGCTCCACCGTTCCCAGCACCGCCACGTCAGGATCGCTTGCCACGGCAGGGCCATGCGCCGCTTGTCGTGGCGGCGCGGGGACACCAGGATCAAGCTCCGCCTCCACGACGGGTCCTCGTGGCCAGAGCAGGCTGCCGCGCCTTCACTCCTGAGCTGCGTAGCGTCGTATGGCTGGGCAAGTTCAAGCCAGACTTGCCTCCTCGCTACGACGGCACCCGCGACCCCACAGAGTTCTTGCAGCTTTACAAGCTGAGCATCGAGGCGGCCAACAGCGACGAGAAAGTCATGGCGAACTAGTTCCCCATGGCTCTCAAGGACGGCGCTTGCTCGTGGCTCCTGAACCTGCCCCCGGGCTCAATCTCTTCCTGGGATGAGATGCATGACCACTTCGTCGCCAACTTTCAGGGCACTCGCGACCGCCCTCCTGCTGTGGGTGACCTACGCCGTGTCAGGCAGCAGCCAGGGGAGACCCTGCAGAAGTACATCCAACGCTTCAACAACGTTCGCCTCAAAATCCCCAAGGTCACAGACGAGGCCTTCATTTCGGCGTTTTCCGATGGCGTCTGCAACGTCAAGATGAAGGAGGAGCTTGCCATCCACGAGGAGCTATGCATGGCTTTGGAGCTGTTCAACCTGGCAACCAAGTGCGCAAGAGCTGAGGAGGGGCGCCTCTCTCTCCTCGAACTCCCGGCTACCGACCCCGAGGAGAACAAAGCCAAGGCCAAGGACGTGAAGCGCAAGGAAGTAGCCGTGTTCGCAGAGGAGCCGGACAAGAAGCGCGGCCGGGACCACCCCGAGTCGTCCAAGAGCAGTCGGCCGTTCTGCGCCTTCCACAACGTACACAGCCACAACACCAACGACTGCCAGGAGCTAAGGGCCAGTCGAGATGGGTGCTTCGGTCGACGCCCCGAGTGCAACGACCGGGGCTACGGCCGAGGAGGAGGACGAGGCGGAGGACACTGGGACGACCGCGGCCCTCGTCAGGAGTGGCATGACCGGCCTCGCGAGGACCGCTGGCAGGATCAGCCTCGTGAGGGCGCGTTGAGGGATCAGCCTCGCGAGGATCACCCTCAGGGCAATGCTGGTCTTCCTCCGCTGCCGCCACCGCCAAGAAGGAACGACGACCACCATCAGGGCGAGGGGGCTGGGGGCTTCCAGGAACCGCGTGCTATCGCTTCCATCTTGGGCGGAGCTCAGGCCCCTTCTTCTCAACGCATCTTCAAGCAGTTTGCTCGCGAGGTGAACGCAGCCCTTCCCAGGCTCGAGGCCACGCGCCCGCTCAGGTGGTCCAAGTACGCGGCCACCGCTGGCGCCCTCCCGATGCTCTGCTCACCCGTCATCAACGACGTTCAAGTCACCAAGACCCTCATCGACGGCGGCGCAGGGCTTAACGTCCTGTCCGTCGAGACGTTCGACGGCCTCCAAGTGCAATATGACCAGCTTCAGCCTACCAAGCCCTTCTCAGGAGTGACCGACGGCTCCACCACCCCGATAGGGCAGGTCCGCCTCCCTGTCACCTTCGGACAGCGCGACAACTACCACACCCAGCTCCTCGGCTTCGACGTTGCTCACATCTGCCTGCCATACAATGCCATCCTCGGGTATCCGGCCCTGGCCAAGTTCATGGCAGTGACCCACCACGGCTACAACGTCCTCAAGATGCCAGGAACTGGCGGGATTATCACCATCCCCTGCGAAGAAAGAGACGCGATGTGCTCCCTTGAGCGCGCCTTCAAAGCCGCAGCGATCAAAGACCCCGACAATGACGCAGCACGGTACCCTCCTGAAGCCGTCCCCAAGAAGAAGAAGCAGCTACTCCGCACAGGGCCTCAGGAGAGCGGCGCCTCTGGCGGTGCAACATTAGGATCGGCGCCCGCGCCTGGGGCGCCTCCCTCCCAAGCATAGGAAGGCGCGCCCGGCGCCCTCCTCGGGCAGGGCTCGGGGGCTCTCTTTTGGAGGGCCTCGAACCTAGCCAACATCACGAGGGAGGCTCTCGGGCACCACATGGAGGCGTGCTTTGCAGCACGTTTCCCTCAAGAGGACACCGGGCGAGGAGCGCCCGGCGCTCAGGAGTTCGTTACCAAGGTCACTCAGCAGCTGTAGGATGCAAGAGCCATGTGCGGCGACCGCCGCCCACCTGGCGCGGCCCCCCATCCTGACGAGGATGGCGGGTTGCGCGTATGCGTCAACATCCCCGGGCTCAACAGGGCCGCATCTCAGGAGCTCTTCTGGCCTTCGCGCGTGGGACGTTCCGAGGGCCCACCTGACAGCTATGTTCGCATGCCGTTTGGCCTGCCGAGCGTGGCATCCGCCTTCCAGGGCAACCTGCTGAGCATCCTGGCGGCTCAGGAGGCCGGGCATCACGCAGTCCTAACGGAGATGGAGACGGTCCTCGAGGAGTCTCCCTGGCCCCCAGAGCCTCCCGAGGCTCAGGGCCCCGGTGGCTCGTGAGGAGCAACCCCTTCGCCACGCATCTTCAGCTACCCCAACATCCCTTCGACAACGGAACCAGGTGACATTCTCCAAGTTTATTTAGCCGGGAGCGACCCCCGGGCTGCATCATCCCCAGGCCGCGTGGGCCCGTCCCTGCGGCATGTATCCTTTTACGTCTTTAGCATTACTTGCTGGGGGCGCCCCTCGGGCTGCATCATCCGCACGCCACTCGGGTCCAACCCAGTGGCGTGTCTCGTTCTTGCATTTACCTAAGCTGATTCGCCTTCCATGCTTGATTGATCCATGGTTATCATCTCCTTGAATGTCACCCACCACGGGGGCTACACATGCTGGCACGGCGCTTGTGCCCGGGTCCGTCCCTGCAACGTCGACAAATCTGAGTGGTCGAGTTCTAGTTTGCGGCACGCCTCGCGCACGCCACCTCACCAGGCCCTCAGTGCCTTCAGCTTCTTGCAGAGCGACCTGCGGCAGACCGACGATCGTCGTGGCGATCTGTGTCCCTCCTCGTGCTAACCTGCAGGGACCTCCCGAGGACGACAACAACGGTACCACGGGCTCCTTCCTTCTCCCATGCGATTCGCTTGCGCGTTAAAAGGGGGGCTCCTGAGCTTCGCGACTCAGGAGCTCTTACTGGCTCTCCAGGCCTCACCCCCTGGCCTTGACCATGGCATCACGACCTGGTATACCAGCGGCGGCTGAGCTCGCTCGAGGGCCGGGACCTGAGGACGCAGAGCACACAGAAGAGCATGGAGAAGAGGGAGAAGCTCGCACGGGCCTAACCTAGCTACCCACCAGTAGTCGACGCACAAGCCTGGCGCAACACAAGGAACCAGCTCCGGAATGCCAAGATAAGTCTCGCGTCTAGATCGACCCAGCGCTACAGCACAGGATCCCACCTGAGTAGCCTTGCTATGGCAACGTCGCCACACTTTCCTGCCTCTCGGTAGATGCTTGAGTGCTAAAGGGGACCTCTTGAGCATCGCGCCTCAGGAGCTCTTACTGGACGTCGGACCGCACACCTCCTGGCCTTGACCACGGCATCGTGACCTGGCATACCAGCGATGGCTGCAGCCTGCCTGGGGACCAGGGCCTGTCAGCATAGAGCACCAAGCTGCCATGGGGATGGAAAGGGGAGACCAAGCCGAAACAAGACATGCATTCGCAAATTTTCATAATAAGGATAATATGAATAGAGGACATTACAGACCCTTTACACGCCCCCTCGGGGTCCATTTCGATTCCTCACAGGGAACAAAAGGAGGGAGTTCTTAGGAGCTCTATCTACACGCGCCAGCACAGCCGACGCCATCATCAACAGTGGGCCACGGGAGACCGGCGCCAACCCCATCCAGATCAGCAACGGCGGCGGCCAGACGATGCGGCCTTGCTCCGGGCCCAGCGAGAGCTTGGAGGCATGTAGCTGTCGTCGCTTGTCTCCGGGGTCTCGTAGGGCTCGGGAGAGTCTCTGGACTCCCAAGCGCTGTCGCCGCTGCTAGAAGAGCCGCTGGCAAGGCCAGCGGCGAGCTCGGCGCTGGCTGAGCACCGCCACGGTGACCCTCCCCGGGGCAGCACTCCAAGCAGCGGCCTTCAGCGTCGAAAACCTTGAAGAACACCGTGGAGGCGCCGTCGTATTCGAAGTGGATGGCGAGGGCACCTTCCGGGCGGCAAACCCAGGCGACCTCGCCCCAGCCGCGAATCATGAAGATCTCCCCCGGGGAAACGGTTTCCACCTCCGCTCCAGTCGCCGGGGCGTCGCTGTCGGTGTGTTGCAGCCAAAGCTCAAGGGGCCACCTCGGTGGCATCTCGGCGGAGAAGAACCGAGGAAAGCGGATCCAAGTGCGTGGAGGCATCGCCACCCACATCACGAGTTCACGCGAGGAGACCGCGGCGTGGACTCCTGGGCGACGGCGTGCGTCACCGCGGCGCGACGACCACGGCCGCGGCGTGGGCGGCGGCGCTCGTCGCCCCTTCCTCCGGAGCCCTCAGCTTGGGCGTACAAAGGCAGCGGGTACCCGGGAGGAGGTCGCTCGCACCAAGGCCTCGACACCTCCGGCCTCACGACCATGCCGCGGCAATGGCTCGGCCTCTTTTTCGGCGGAAGTGGCCCGGGCTCGTCGCGGGGGGTTTTTCCCTTCTCTGCAACCGAGAACCTCCGAATCGGCGCCATGGGAAGTTGCTACTAGCAATGAAGCGAGGAAGAAGGAGCGAGCGGAGCAGGAAGGGATGAGCAATGGGGACTCCGCCCCCTCCTCATTTATAGCGGGAGAAGGCCAACCGGTGATCCCCACGATCACAGGTAATGATGATTTTTCTCTGCATGCAGCAGGGACTCGTCAAGTCGGGCAGTTGCTGAGGCAGCGCGGGGAAGCGGACACGCCCACGTCCAATCAACCGCCACGCGTCAAGCAGGGCCACAAGCTGTTGGGGCCCGCGGTGCTCCGCACTTGCCCTTTGGCTTCGCCTTGAAGCCAAGTCCGAGAGTGCCTTGGGCCCGGGGGCTACTGTCGGCGTCCTGGGAACGGGGGTCCCCATACTTGCCTGCCTGCGGCCACGGCGTGGGTCCACCAGCGGCCCTGTACGGCCCATCTTCACCAGCAAACACTCAAGACCCTCGCGAGAGGCCAAGCCTCGCGAGGCGGACGACACAAGACCTCCTCGGGACGGCCTCACTAGGCTGGCTCACGAGGGGCGGAGAGATCAAGGCAAGGGATACCTCGCGAGGTTCCTATGACACAAGCCATGACGACTGGAGCCAGGCGGGCGCCAGCGCGCACAGTGTCCTCGTTTCCTCTTTGGTGCTAAAGAGGTAACCGCAGGCGAGGAGTCCCGAGGCATCAGGCAAAGGTTTCCATATCAGTGCAACGAGACCAAGACCAGCGGGACGACAGGACGGAGGTCACCGTGGAGCCCAAGACGGCGTCACCACCAGAGCCTTTGGCAGGCGATGACCACCTTTAGTCAGGATAACTTGTAGTAGTTGTCTCCCTTCGAATTTAGCCGTTGTTGGATCCCTTCCCGCTCAATATTTGGGGAGAGGACCAGGGCCTCTATAAATAGGACTAGCCACCACCATAGAGGAGGACGGATCATTCAGATCATCCTCATCCACACAAGTTCACCAAGCACAAGAGCACCTCTCCTCACGAGGCTGTTCTCCCCCTGTAACTGTTCATCCTCAGGCCAAGAGGCAATCCACCACACCACACTGGAGTAGGGTGTTACACCACAACGGTGGCCCGAACCAGTATAAACTCTTGTGTCTCTCGTTCTTCGGGTTCGTCGAGCTAGGCCTTGCGATTTGGCGAGAGCGATCTAGGGAGAGAGAGAGAGATCTTCATGCGCACCCCAGTGTTCAAACCTCAAGGGTTTTGCCGGAACCCGAAATCCGACAATTACAACACATATATAACTGAAACAAAGCTACAACCATATAAGACAAAAGACAGTTGCCGCACATGTATTTTTTGCATCTTGGTGCCTCGAAGATACTAGGCGAAAAATTTAAGTCGATTGGAAACTCTTCGTCATAACTCATCGGAAACAGATACTTGCTAAAGCACAGTCACATACACTGCCAATTTATTCTGAGACAACAACAAAAAAGCAATCTCCCTAGGAGCTCTAATCTTTCCATGGTGGTGATGTATTTTCATGGCTCCCCTAGCGATGGAATGGTCCGATGATCATTGACATGTATAGCAGAAGCATTGTCCAATAGAGAACATACCACCCCTGTACTTTGGTGGCTCAAATCTAATACAAGCAATTCGACAATTCTCGTCATAAGGGTTCTCGCACCTACCATGATAGTAAGGATTAACCTTGTACATGCATTGCGAATCAGCTTTGGCAATACCTGATGTAAATTCCAAAACCACCCTATTAGAACTATGTATATATATAGTACAACTTTTCATAAAACCGCAAAACCATGGATCATTTACTTACCAAGGCAGAGGAAGAATGCTAACACCGATAGAGACACGACTACTAGTACTATCTTGCAGGCCATTGTGAAAGCTTGAATTGAATAATTTGAGGTGTGGTAAGCCAAAAGGTCTGCAACCTTATCTATTTACTAGATCATTAATAGCGCGCATTGCTGCGCCCGTCTATTTTTCAATAGAAGGATATGATTTTTAAATATGTAGATACATGAAAAAAATAAAGTAGTATAGGATACTAGGGAAAGACTGTTTTCTTGGGTGGGCTTAGAATTAAACATTAAAGCCCAAATTGCATGCTAGGTATGATTGATCGGAGTGCTAGCTTCGATAATAGTTGTGGTTGCAATATGAATCATAGACTATAAATCCACATGCACATATCCAGGAGGTGACTTTTAAAAGCAAGAAATTGATCCCTTATCAGGGTAGTCCAGGAAATTGTTGCAAATATATCAATACCATTTGAATATATTTAGATATGGGAATGTTGTGATAAAATAGCATGGCAGAAATATAAACCAAATATAAGTAAAAAAAACATGGTGAGGAATGAACATGAAGTCACTGAAAAGTAGCACATAGCCAAATTGGGAGAATAACATACGGAAACCAATATTCAAGCAGTTAAAATAAACAATTAATCCACAGAAATAGTTAGGAATGTGTTCATGGTACAGTTGTTTGGGCCGCTCTATTTTTATTTCCATGCATCATGGAGAGTTATGCCCTCTGATGCACATGGTTTCCTAAACAAAACTATAAGTGAACTTGGATATGTCTTGAGACATCGAAACTGAACTTGTACTTAAAGAGAGAGACAAAATAAAAAGGACAAAGAAATGAACATGAGGATATTAGATGCTCTCCAAGTTTCAACTTAGATGTCTAGTAGATGAATTCTGGGTAGTGAGGAGTTTCGGCGACTGAACACCACCAGCATCCTGGTAGCACAACATAGGGAGTCATGGGCGCAAAGGTGAGGGCAGCGGGGAGCTGCCGGTCTCAAAAAAATCCCATTACCAATCTTCAAGATCTCAATCGACCACAGCGAGCATGAACATCACCTATATGTACAACTTTTTGCAATGAGAGGATATCAGGACAATGTAATTGCTTGGTGAAAGAATGAATCATACATAAACTGAAACTAAATATAGGGAAATCTACCTGAGCATCCTGTTGAAGGATGTTGTGCGGTACATCCCAACGAGAGTGCTGGCAGTAGACCATGTCTTCGGCCATGAGGTACTGCAGTAGGGACAAATCCGTACTGTTTTGCAAAAATGGTTGAAAACCACCACATTTTTATACTGTTGTACATGGCTTAAGGGAACGTTTTTTTAGCAGTGGCTTCCGGCAACTGATTTATGTCTAGGACACATGCTGACAAAAATAGTGGTTTAAGATGCATCATTGCTACTTTACTTGATTTATTTAAGAACATGTGTGGCTTTTCTGGTCTTTGCTTACCAGAGACAACTTATCTTATCTTCTTCAGTTCCCCTGAAACAGTATGGCACAATACATTATCTTTTCCCAAGTAGTTGCCCGAGGTGGAACTTTGCCCATGTGAAGAGCACAAAATGATTACATATAGTATCGAGATGTGTATCTTCCTTAAGCTTCACAATCATCTTAAAATGCTAAGTGCTATATGTATACACACAACCCCTGTATTTTAAGACTGTCTTGATGCACCACAGAAGTTTAGAGGGAGGGAATCCCTATTGTGTACTGTCACATGATACATTGTCAAATAAAAATCTCGGACCAAGTCAGTGTTTGTTTCTCAAGTACTCTGCCGTTCAACCTAATTACCAAGCATTTGAAAGAATACTGGTTCATGGTCAGGATGGGTATTGATCTAAAACAACAGGTAATCGACTGGCTTTGACATTGCTACATCATATAAGCCTCTGGACAGTGACTTCATAAACCTACCTGTACATGTACCTGCTTAAAAATTTCTTCAAATTCAGTAAGCAACTAAGCATTGCTGATGCATGTCATATAAATGAATACCATCAGTTGGAGGCTTTGGACGCATATGTCAGTTTACTGTCTAATAACATGATAAACAGAAGGAGTGATACCGTATGCCATCACTGTATGAACTATGACGGATACTAACCTGACCTTTAGCAATTGGAGATGCAAGGGAGAACCCAACCCAGCAGAAAGTTCGAACCCGTCAACTCAGAGCACACGTCTTCAATTGGGAGTGGAAAAACATCAATAAATAAAAATTATATACTTATGGAGGAAGAATTGGGGGAAGAACAGAGATACCGGCAGATTTAACTGAAAGAATGAAAGAAACCAATCAGCACGTAGCTTAAATTCGTCCTTGTAGAGAACCTGCAATCATTTGAAATTCCAAATTAGACAAAGAACACATCTGTATATGCAGACAGCAATTGAAAATTGGAACCAGCGCATCACCTTCTAACCTAGCAGAAGTAGGCTGACCGGCGTTTTCTAATACAAAGAATAGTATCACTAAAAATAGAGGAAGAATTGGGGGAAGAGGAGATGCAGCAAGCTACAAGGTTGTGCTCTGAGAGTTGGAGAATGGTTTGTGAAGCTACAAGGTTGGGATCATATGGGCTTCCATGAATTGAATGAAAAATATGAATCGCCCACGGAAACTGACCTGCCTGGAGCATTGACTGGCATTAATGGCCAATTAAAAGCTCGATCAATCATCCTTGGTGATTGAACACTTCGGCTGTTCGCCGCCACATACCATCCGTCACGCTGTGGAACCGAACGGATCGAGGAGCCGCTGTCCGTCGCCTCCGTGGAAACCCAGCGCGGCCGCCATGGCAGTCCAAGCCCCCGCATAGGTCGGTCGGCACCCAGGTCGGCCATGGAGAGGCGCCGCAACGCGAGGCTGCCAGCGAACGAAAGCAGGGTGCGTCCAGTGTTTTAGGTTTTTCCGCAGCGAAGGCTGATACAGGCCCAGTAGGCCCAACTGAATCTCCGACGGCCGAAAAAGGTTAGCGTTCGTTAGGGTGGGACGAAGCCTGGGAGGTGTGACCGATGCGCGATTAGGAGATAATCGGATCGCTAAGAAAGCCTGAAAGTGAACATCCAACGGATATAAATACTGATGGCCTAAGAGGGCAGGAAAACTGCACGGTTATAATGTATCTAAATAGTGCTTAGGACGAGTTCAAGATCATGGAATGAGTTCATGGAATAAGTTCAAGATCAAAGTCTCGGATGAGTCAAAGATGCTTTGTCAGGCGGCCATGAGGAATGTGGCTAATTCTGGGGTCACGACGCTTTTTTGGGAGGACCGGTGGCTCGAAGGAAGGAGAATTCAGGAGATTGCGCCACTCCTCTACAGATTGGTTCCAACACGCATTAGAGCCTCCTATCTAGTTGGGCCGGCGGTGGAAAATGGAAGTTGGGCATTAGATGTTGGCCCGGACATAGGGCCAGATCTGTTGCAGGAGTTCTTCTCACTATGGCGAATGGCTTCAGCTTGGGAGCCCATGGTGGATGTGCCTGATAAGATATCATGGTCGTGGGAGGCCACTGGGCAGTTCATGGTGAATCCGCTTATGCGGCTGGCTTTTGGGGTAGAGAGGTCATTGCGACAGCGGATCTAACTTGGAAGTCATGTGCACCCTCATGGTGCAGATTCTTCACTTGGTTGGCCCTCAGGGATAGGTGCTGGACGTCGGATCGACTTGCGAGGAGACGGCTGCCACACCAGGACGCGTGCCCGTTCTGTGACCAGGAGGAGAAAACAATTAACCACATTCTACTCACTTGCGTCTTTGCTAGGACTGCTTGGAAGAGGATCTGCAAGGCCTTAGGCAAGCCGGATTGGACCCCATCTCAACAAGACACACTTGCGGAATGGGCAGTTGGCAAGAGAGGAATGGATGGCATGAGCACGAAAGATCTTCGGACCATTGTCGCGCTAGTACGGTGGGAGTTGTGGAAGCATAGGAATGCAATTATCTTCGACGGAGCGCGGCCTTCAATCAAGTCTCTACTAGGACGAGTGAGCTAAGAGGGCCAAGTGTGGGCATCTGCCGGGCTAATTAAAGGGAATGTAGCTCCCTCCTTTAGTAGGGTGGAGAGGTAGGTGGCTAGTGAGAAGTAATATGTAGTACTAAGTACTGTGTAATTGTGGTGGAGGCGTTCTTTGTCTTTCTTCTTCAATATATATATGCACACTCGTGCATATTCAAAAAAAATGCTTGGGACGAACTTTCTATCGTTAAATTTCATCGGCCATTAACTAATATCTCCTCGGTTCTTAATTGACGCACATTTATCTAGATACGCATGTATCTAGGCGCGTTTTAGTGTGTCGATACATACGTATCCAAACAAATCCATGTCAATTAGTTTGGAACAGAGAAGTAGTTATTTACAATAGGAATTAGTATATTTGATATTTATTAGGAAATACATACCTGACACCAAGGATCGCCCATTAGTTCAGCAGCTTATTATCTCGTACTATTGTCGTCCATAAGATTGATATCCATTGCGATCGTAATCCATGTATGCATATACGATCAAGAGCTTTTTGAGCGAGCGAGCGAAGCCTTCCTGGAGCTTCCCCCTTCCCAGTAATGGTGGTAGATATGTTTTCTTGTCTAATAATTAATAAATTTCAATATTGACTTCCTATCTTGGCATTGGAGACGTTTAAAACAATTGACCATAAAAATTTTCCTCCCATTCCAAATTAATTGATGCAGATTTAGACAAAATATTGCCTAAATCAGTCTAGATTAAGGGAATCTACATTAATTAATTTGGACCGGAGGGCCGAATTTAACAAAACTTGTGCCAATATTTCCATACTTATCCGTGCTCCTTGACATTTGGATACAATGTGTCATATAGGTATTAAGAGAGGGTATAATTCAACCACCTACGCCCTCTTGCAGCGATTTGACACCTTTTACTGTCCGATCTACCTCTTCAAAGCTCAAGATAATCTTCGATCGGCCGAAACATCGCTCGAACCGATTCCCCGTCCTCCATTCGCGTTAATTAGGCTGGCCGACCGTTACTGGGATGCTACTCCTCAGGTCGAGCTGGGCATTTTTTTGGAAAATTGGGCCGAGAATACTATAAATGGGCCGCTCTTGCTAGCCTAACGATGCTGGCCTCGCTGCTCACGTTGACTACCCCTCCAGGTTTTCGCCACTCGCACCTTCGCCTCCTCATCTTTATTTCTAATAGAGCAGTTGGTAGTCTCACTTTCAGGTTTTTTTTCGTCCCATCTTCCACCACCATCTATCCCCGGTTATTTTTCGTTGGTCAATTTTCGTTGGTTATTTTTCGTCTGGTTTTTTTACCTCCCCACGGTCCATGCGCTCACAGGCAGCCCACAGAAACAATCCATCTCCACCTACCCACGACTCCCTCACCTTGCCTAGGGTTCCTAGCCCCTCCTCCTCAGCCGCCGCTGCATGTTCCTCGCTGGCCTCGCCCGGGCGCCTTCCGGACCTCGTAGGGAGAAGCCAGCCAGCGCCGTTCCGACCTCGCCGGGAGAAGCCAGCAGGACCCCGCCGCCATGCCTCCCTCTCCCCCTTCTCCTCTTTTCCGCTACCTATCTCTTTCCTCTCAACCTGATTGGGGCGCTGCGACTGGCCTCCACTCCAGATCCGTCCACCTTTGATCCCGTATCCTACCTGGCTCCCTCCCACTAGTAGAAAAACGGCCATTTGTCCCGGTTCGTAAGGACCATTTGTCACGGTTTTTGAACGGGGACTAAAGGGTCGTTACTAAAGCCCTAGGCCTTTAGTCCCGGTTCTTACACGAACCGGGACAGATGGGCCTCCACGTGGCCGGTGCGGCGAGCCCAGGCAGGAGGGCCTTTGGTCCCGGTTGGTGGCACCAACCGGGACCAATAGGCATCCACGCATCAGCAGCTGGCAGGAGCTGAGGTTTTTGTCTTTTTTCTAAAAGGGGGTGGTTTAGGGGGTAATTTAGGGTGTGTTAGCTAGCTAATAGAGAGAAGTGTTCTCTCTTATCTCCGTGCTTGGTTTACCAACGTTACTGCTATGCCTAAACATGGCTTAGATTAAAGTGAAGGCAACATGTGGTGCATGTCGAAAGTAATACTAATCCTAACTTGATCAAGTTTGGATTACTACTACTTTCGACATGCACCACATGCATGTTGCCTGCACTTCAATCCAATCCATGTTCATTTCACCCACTGATATATAATAACTCTTCATGCTCGCATCATGCATCATAATAATAATAAGTCCTACTAATCATCATCATACAACTTCTACTCGTTATTAATAACAAGTCATACGATCATCATCCTCATAGTCATCGAACCAACCCTACTTAATTGTTCTTAGCACATGATCATCAGTATTAGGTAGGACCTAAATACCCTCTTTAAGGTAAAATAGCATAAAACAATATAGACCCTGACTCTCCATTATGGAGAATGGAGATCATCTTGTCTCCAATTCTTGCGCTTCGTTCCTTTTGCTTCCAAGAACCTCCTTACGACTGTCCATACATTTTTTCCATTCCTTGATTTTCATGTCTCCACTTCCTTTAGAAATCCGGTATGGACAGTTCAGATTCGTAGGATGACCTGGATGTATGTTTAAAACATCAAGGCGACCACTCTGATACATCAGATGAGGCACACAATCATTCGGGATTTCCTGTTGAAAAATATATAGTAATAACTTCGTAGTTAGCAATGTAGTTAAGTTTTAAAAGAATTTATGCAAAAGATGCACGGATGTCGTAATACTAAAAAATCTTACCATGGCATCTCCATGGATATTACCGTAGTTCAACACGTACACTAGTGGCACGTATTGAAATGTGAAGGAGTTTTACAATAGATATTGTAATTCTCAAGATCAGTACAAATGCGACCAGATGATTTTTCTCCTTATAAGTTAACTCAGAGCCATCGGTGTAGTAGGTTATGTCTACCATGTTCCGCACATTGTTTGAACAATCAAAATAAGCTGTCAATGGAAATAAGCTGTCAACTATTTTGAAATGAATAATATAAATTAGTTAATAACTTTGTTTGAGAAACTCACATACCGGTAGAATTGGAGGCGTATCAACAAGGACCCAAATGTCCATATTGTGTTGCTCGAGTTCAGGATCACCATGATCCATGGTGACAAGCATATCTTCATGAAAACCATGCATCTTGCAAAGTGCTTCCCATCTTTTGCAACCAAAATGGGTTACGCTCTCAGAATTGTACAGTTTTACTTCGAAATCCATACCATGATGGGTCCTTAGGTGAATTTTCTTTGATTCCATCCTTTCATGGTCTTCAAAATCCATCCTCTCCAAGACATAGCGTCTTGCATAGTATGGGATAAGCTAGTCGAATTGTAAAAGATGAAAATTACATGTTGAAATAGTTGAAGTCGTGCTTAATTACGAAAAAAACACTTGTCGTCGTTGCGTACCGTTTCAACATCGAAGGTCTCCTCGAGCTTAATGCTGAAGCACCGATCTTCGTCTAGGTGAGGCCTGTCGCACAGACCTCGGTCGTCGTGGCACCAGTCGCACTCCCCCGGGAGACTTTCGTCGTCCGAGTACGACATTTCCTATGTTCATAATTCAAATATTAAACTTGTACAATTACATATATGTACTAAAAAAACCTAAATTAGATCATTATTATTCATCACGGGCTGACTATCGGTCTGTCGAGTCTTTTCTTGAAAACTCTCAGCTGACGTGGTGTACATATTCGACCGTCGGTGATGGTAGCTCCTCCTTTCATTCCCGAGTGCATTACACCAAGTTGTGCTACATACAATTGATATTGAGCTATAGAATATGTATCCTAAAGATATGTGTCACACCAAATTGGTATTGTGCAATAGAATATATAATGCCCCGTTGCAACGTACCGGCATTTGTGCTAGTCTATAGTAAAATAAAGTAGTTTTATTAAATCAACTAGTTCAACTACTAAGCACTTACTATAAATAAAATAAAATAGTACTTACTAAAAATAAACTACTTCTATAGTAAAATAAAGTAGTTTTATTAAATCAACTAGTTCAACTACTAAGCACTTAGTATAAATAAAATAAAGTAGTACTTACTAAAAATAAACTACTTCTATAGTAAAATAAAGTAGTTTTATTAAATCAACTATCCTAAAATGCACTAACAGTAGAACTAATAACTAAAATGCACTAAATCTACTAACCTTAAATGTAACTTTTGCAACACAATTTTTTTCTAAATATGCACATATATATATATGAACATATATATACATAAATTGACAAAAAAAATCTATGAACAAAAAAAATCATACATCAATGCATACATATCCATGGATCATACATACATCTGCATATATATACATGTACATACAACATCCATATATACATACATCAATGAATTACAAAAAAGTGTATGAAAAAAAAACCAGAGAGCAGGCTGGGGCGGCGGCGGTGGCGCGCGGCAAAGCAGAGCAGGCCGGGGCGGTGGCGGCGGCGCGCGGCAAGCAGAGCAGGCAGGGGCGGCGACGCGGGGGGAGGGAGGGGGCTCACTGGGCGGCGACGACAAGGCGCGACAGAGGGCGGCGATGGCGTGGTGGGGTAGAGGGCAGCCACGTCGGGGCAGGGGTGGCGCGGGGCGGCACAGGACAGCGTCGGAGGGGCGCGGGACGGTGCGCGGCGACGACGGAGACGGCGAGGCAGAGGGCAGCCTGGCGGCGTCGTCGTGGCGGGATCGAAGAACTGAACGAAAATTTTCACAAGTGTTGATGATATAGACAGAGCATTGGTCCCAGGTCGTGCCACCAACGGGGACCAATGCCCCCTTTAGTCCTGGTTGGTGCCACCAAACGGGACCAAAGGTCTCTTTTCAGCAGCCCAAAGGGCGGGAAGCAAAGGCCTTTGGTCCCGGTTGGTGGCACCAATCAGGACTAAAAGGTGGGCATTGGTTCCGGTTGGTACCATGAACCGGTACCAATGCATACCTTTAGTCCCGGTTGGTGGCACCAACCGGGACTAAAGTCCTTGTGCTGCCCGCGTCACGGCACGAAAGTTTAGTCCCACCTCGCTAGTTGAGGGAGCTCGAGAGTGGTTTATAAGCCCCATTCCCGCTGCCCTCTCGAGCTCCTCTCAAATGCAGGCTTTCGGGCCTAGACACATTGTATCTGCCTGTGGGCCTACCGGGCCTTCTGCGGGCCTGAATCATGTCCCATGGGTGGGTTTCTAGTCGTATTCAGGCCGTGGTGGCCCAGTAGGTGGCATTTTTTTTATTTTCCCATTTTTTGTTTTCTTTGTTGCTTTATTTTTTTTATTTTTTTTCTACTTACAACAAAATACTTACTGTCGCTATTTTTATTTATTTTATTAAGGTTTATTTATTTTATTTTATTATAGTTTATTTTATTTTGTTTTAGTTTTTTCTACATATTTATTTTATGCTTTCTTTTTGTATTTATTTTTGTATTTATTTTATTTTTTCTACTTTCAACAAAATACTTTCTTTTTGTTTTCTTTTTTGCCTTTTGTATTTATTTTATGAAAATTCTTTTTGCTTTTAATGTTTTGAACAGAAAATACTTTGTTAATTTTAGTTGCATAAATTCTATATAATTTTAGTTTCAATAATACTAGAGGTTTATAAAAGCTTTTTAGTTGATTCCTTTAGTACCAGTTCTAAGGCTGTTACAAAGGCATTTTATTTGGTACCAGTTCTAAGGCTGGGGCCCCACGAGCACCTTTAGTACCGGTTCGTGGCATGAACCTGTAAAAGAGTTTTTTAGTTGATTCTTTCTGCAGCTGTTTTTTAGTCCCACCTCGCCAAGCGAGAGGCGCTCGCATCGGTTTATAAGCACTGAGTGCAGAGACGATGAAGGAGAGGCGCAATGCTCACCTGCACATTGCTTAGCTTTAGGCCTTGAGGAAGTGGTGTAGACTGCACGGAGCTATCAGGGTTTCGGACGAAAACTACACATAGCTCTGTGCAGTCTATACTATTTCCTCATGGCCTGAAGCTAAGCAACGTGCAAGTGAGCATTGCGCCTCTCTTTTATTTTTAATAACTTATTACAACTCCGGACTTCTTGTGTGTTCAAAATGCAACATTCGAGATATCAGGGTTTCATACGGAAACTCGTCTGTTACAACACGCATTTCAAATGAATTACGAAAAGGTTGAAAGTTGGCATGGTATCATCATAATAGTTGTGGAGAGAAAGTCTTCACTTTTTCTTTGCTTGTGTCCTTTGCTTATTGCGCCGTAACCATGGATAATCTTCATCGTTTATCAGGATACTTGGGTCAGCCTTCACTTTGAAGGGAGGAATTTCATTAAACTTTTCATAATCTTCGGACATGTCTATCTTGCCCTCCACTCCCACGATGTCCCTATTTCTTGAAAGAACTATGTGGCGCTTTGGCTCCACGTATGATGTATTCGCTTCCTTATCTTTTCTTTTTCTCGGTTTGGTAGACATGTCCTTCACATAGATAACCTGTGCCACATCATTGGCTAGGACGAACGATTCGTCAGTGTACTCAAGATTGTTCAGATCCACTGTTGTCATTCCGTACTGTGGGTCTACCTCTACCCTGCCTCCTAACAGATTGACCCATTTGCACTTAAACAAAGGGACCTTAAAATCATGTCCGTAGTCAAGTTCCCATATGTCCACTATGTAACCATAATATGTGCCATTTCCCATCTTGGTTGCTGCATCAAAGCGGACACCGCTGTTTTGGTTGGTGCTCTTTTGATCTTGGGCGATCGTGTAAAATGTATTTCCATTTATCTCGTATCCCTTGTAAGTCAGTACAGTCGAGATGGTCCCCTGGACAATGAGTACAGCTCATCACAAACAGTGTTGTCACCTCTGAGACGTGTTTCCAACCAACTGCTGAAAGTTCTGATGTGTTCACATGTAATCCAGTCGTCACACTGCTCCGGGTGTTTGGAGCGCAGACTGTTCTTGTGTTCATCGACATACGGGGTCACCAATGTAGAGTTATGTAGGACTGTGTAGTGTGCTTGAGACCAAGAATGCCCGTCCCTGCATATTATTGAGTCCCCTCCAAGCGTGCCTTTTCCAGTCAGTCTCCCCTCATACCGCGATTTAGGGAGACCTATCTTCTTAAGGCCAGGAATGAAGTCAACACAAAACCCAATGACATCCTCTGTTTGATGGCCCATGGAGATGCTTCCTTCTGGCCTAGCGCGGTTATGGACATATTTCTTTAGGACTCCCATGAACCTCTCAAAGGGGAACATATTCTGTGGAAATACGAGCCCTAGAATGACAATCTCGTCGACTAGATGAACTAGGACGTGTGTCATGATATTGAAGAAGGATGGTGGGAACACCAGCTCAAAACTGACAAGACATTGCGCCACATCACTCCTTAGCCTTGGTATGATTTCTGGATCGATCACCTACTAAGAGATTGCATTGAGGAATGCACATAGCTTCACAATGGCTAATCGGACGTTTTCCGGTAGAAGCCCCCTCAATGCAACCAGAAGCAGTTGCGTTATTATCACGTGGCAGTCATGAGACTTTAGGTTCTGGAACTTTTTCTCTCGCATATTTATTATTCCCTTTATATTCGACGAGAAGCCAGTCGGGACCTTCATACTCAGCAAGCATTCAAAGAAGATTTCCTTCTCTTCTTTGGTAAGAGCCTAGCTGGAAGGACCTTCATACTGATTTGGAGGCATGCCATCTTTTTCGTGCAAACGTTGCATGTCCTCCTGTGCCTCAGGTGTATCCTTTGTCTTCCCATACACGCCCAAGAAGCCTAGCAGGTTCACGCAAAGGTTCTTCGTCACGTGCATCATGTCGATTGAAGAGCGGACCTATAGGTCTTTCCAGTAGGGTAGGTCCCAAAATATAGATTTCTTCTTCCACATGGGTGCGCGTCCCTCAGCGTCACTCGGAACAGCTAGTCCGCCGGGACCCTTTCCAAAGATTACGTGTAAGTCATTGACCATAGCAAGTACGTGATCACCGGTATGCATTGCGGGCTTCTTCCGGTGATCTGCCTCGCCTTTGAAATGCTTGCCTTTCTTTCGACATTGATGGTTGGTCGGTAGAAATCGACGATGGCCCGGGTACACATTCTTCCTGCATTTGTCCAGGTATATACTTTCGGTGTCAGCTAAGTAGTGCGTGCATGCGTGGTATCCCTTGTTTGTCTGTCCTGAAAAGTTACTGAGAGCAGGTCAATCGTTGATGGTTACAAACAGCAACGCGTGCAGGTTAAATTCCTCCTGTTTTGTGCTCATCCCACACACGTACACCGTTTCCATTCCACAGCTGTAAAAGTTCTTCAACTAATGGCCTTAGGTACACATCAATGTCATTGCCGGGTTGCTTAGGGCCTTGGATGAGAATTGGCATCATAATGAACTTCCGCTTCATGCACACCCAAGAAGGAATGTTATAAATACATAGAGTCACGGGTCAGGTGCTGTGATTGCTGCTCTGCTCCCCGAAAGGATGAATGCCATCCGCGCTTAAACCAAACCATACGTTCCTTGGGTCACCTGCAAACTCAGCCCAGTACTTTCCGTCGATTTTCTCCACCGCGGCCCGTCAGCGGGTGCTCTCAACTTCCCGTCTTTCTTACGGCCCTCCCTGTGCCATCGCATCAACTTGGCATGCTCTTCGTTTCTGAACAGACGTTTAAACTGTGGTATTACAGGAGCATACCACATCACCTTCGCAGGAACCCTCTTCCTGGGGGGCTCGCCATCAACATCACCAGGGTCATCTCGTCTGATCTTATACCGCAATGCACCGCATACCGGGCATGCATTCAAATCCTCGTACACACTGCGGTAGAGGATGCAGTCATTAGGGCATGCATGTATCTTCTGCACCTCCAATCCTAGAGGGCATACAACCTTCTTTGCTGCGTACGTACTGTCGGGCAATTCGTTATCCTTTGGAAACTTCTTCTCAATATTTTCAGTAGCTTCTCAAATCCTTTGTCAGGCACAGCATTCTCTGCCTTCCACTGCAGCAATTCCAGTACGGTACCGAGCTTTGTGTTGCCATCTTCGCAATTGGGGTACAACCCTGTTTTGTGATCCTCTAACATGCGATCAAACTTCAGCTTCTCCTTTTGGCTTTCGCACTGTGTCCTTGCATAAACAATGACCCGGCGGAGATCATCATCATAGGGCACATCGTATGGTTCCTGATCTTGATCTTCAGCAGCTTCCCCGTTGCAGCATCACCGTATTCAGGGGGCACATAGTTGTCATCGTCCTCTTCTTCATCGTTGTCTTCCATCATAACCCCTATTTCTCCCACTAGTAGAAAAAGGCGCTTTCGTTCGGGCCTAGCCAGCCCATTAGTCCCGGTTCTTATATGAACTGGAACCAACGGGTGCATTCATCCCGGTTCGTGAGCCCAGGTGGCCGGCCGGGGCCTCGCGGGCTTTGGTCCCAGTTCGTCTGGACCTATTTGTCCCGGTTCTAGGAACGAACCGGGACCAATGGGCCTCGCTCCTGGCCCATAACCATTGGTCCCAGTTCCACCCACGAACCGGGACAAATGATTTGCCTATATATAGCCCATCGCCAGCGAGCAGAGCAGTCCACCCTGCTCTGTTTTTTGCTGGCCGGCGAGGGGAGGGCATTTGGGTGCTCTAGCTCACCTCCTATGCACATGAGGTGTTCGATGAAATGTCCGAGCCACACTAGTTAATATTTCTTCTCTCGAAACTCGACCTCCGAGCTCCATTTTCCCTGAGATTTTTCTAGGTTTAGCGGTCTGTCACGTCCCGTCCCCGTCTTCACCGCCGTCGATCGCCCGCGCCGATCTCGTCGCTGGCACCACCGTGGTGAGCCTCTTGTTCTTATCTTCTTTCTGAAAGAAAAAAATCTTACTAGAGATAGATACTTGTCTAATTTTCTTACGTTTATTATTCCTTGTTATTATATAGTGCGATGGTTCTAGTATCCGCCCCCGTCGTCCCTCGTCCTGTCTATGATTCGGATGTGGTATATATTATCTTTTTATCACTATTTGGTTCATTTATTGTTTATGACAATTATGCCGACCAACGTGACATAGATTTTATTTATGTAGGAGGTGGTTGAACCGGAAATTCCAACCGACCCTATTGTCGAGAGGTTAAATTTAGTCAAAGAAGAAAACAATTACTTGAAGGAAAAAAATAAAAAAATTGAGGAGGAGAAGATGATATTGGAGTTGCATGTTGCGGATGTCATCGATGATCACAAGATCAAGATGGATGCAATGCGGTCGAAGATTAGAAAGATTAGAGAATATGCCATTCATACCGAGGCTTGGTATCATTATGTCGTTGGATCAATTGTTACCTTAGTTGTGATTATGATCGCGTTTGTTGTTGCATTGAAAGGTTTTACATAGTTTCAATGTATGGTTTAACTAGATGCTCTGGAAAGCTATATGTTGTTCAATTTGAACTATGTATGTACTTTGGTTTTAATGTGATGATGAACTACCATTAATTTGGTCACTTATCTATCCATGTTCATTTGTAGTGCTTTTCAATTTCAGGGTCTTATAGCTGGAAAAAATCAGTAAATGCATGAAAAATAACAAATGAAGTCAGAAAGGGTTGAAAATTGATGATGTGGCTTTGAATGGTGCATTTTAAACACAGAAAAAGTATGGAGTTCAAATAATTTCAAAAAATGAAATCCCTTTGTAACAGACGACTTTCCGTATGAAACCCTGATACTTCGAAAGAGATTGTCCGTTTTGTACATGAAGTGCATCCAGTTTTTGCCGTAGGCCTCTCTACTTTCTTGCACATGCTATATGGGTGAAATGATGATACCAAGCCAACTTTTAACCTTTTCAGAGTTCATTTGTAGTGCTTTTCAATTTCAGGGTCTTATAGCTGGAAAAAATCAGTAAATGCATGAAAAATAACAAATGAAGTCAGAAATGGTTGAAAATTGATGATGTGGCTTTGAATGGTGCATTTTGAACACAGAAAAAGTATGGAGTTCAAATAAGTTCAAAAAAATGAAATCCCTTTTGTAACAGACGAGTTTCCGTATGAAACCCTGATACTTCGAAAGAGAATGTCCGTTTTGTACACGAAGTGCATCCAGTTTTTGCCGTAAGCCTCTCTACTTTCTTGCACATGCTATGTAGGTGAAATGATGATACCATGCAAACTTTTAACCTTTTCAGAGTTCATTTGAAATGCTTTTCAATTTCAGGGTCTTATAGCTCATTAAATAAATAAACTTTAATAAAATAAATAAAAATAGCAACAGTAAGTATTTTGTTGTAAGTAGAAACAAAATAAAATAAATAAAGCAACAAAGAAAAAACAAGTGCCATCTACTGGGCCACCATGGCCTGAATACGACTAGAAACCCAACCATGGGCCAGGATTCAGGCCCGCATGTGGCCCAGTAGGCCCCACAGGCACATAGTGTATGGTTAGGCCCGAAAGCCTGTAGTTGAGAGGAGCTCGAGAGGGTCGGCGCAGCAGCGCTTATAAACCACTCTCGAGCTCTCTCAACTAGCGAGGTGGGACTAAACTTTGGCCGCGACGCGGGCAGCACATGTCCTGTGGTCCCGGTTGGTGGCACCAACCGGGACTAAAGGGGGGCATGGGTACCGGTTAGTGGCACCAACCGGGACCAATGCCCCCCCTTTAGTCCCGGTTGGTGCCACCAACCGGGACCAAAGAGAGGCCTTTGGTCCCGGTTGGTGGCACCAACCGGGACTAAAGGGGGCATTGGTCCCGGTTGGTGTCACGAACCGGGACCAATGGCTTTGCTATATAAGCAAACACTTAGTAAATTTTTCAGAGTTCATCTGCAGTTTGCCCCGACGACGCCGAGCACATCGACGCCGCCAGGCTGCCCCGACGCCATCGCCGCCCCACCCCTGAGCCCGCGCCCCTGCCCCGCCCCTTCCGTCGCCATCGCCGAGCCCGCGCCCGTGCCCCGGCCCCTCCGCCGCGCCGTCGTCGAGCCCGCGCCCTGCCCCGACCCCGAAGTCGCTGTCGACGTCACCGCCCCCGTGCTCGCGCCCCTGCCCCGCCACCGCCGTCGTCGTCGCCGTCACCGAGCCCGCGCCCTGCCCCGCCCCCGCCGTCATCGTCGCCGTCACCGCCCCCGAGCCAGCGCCCTGCCCCGCCCCCGCCGTCGTCATCGCTGCTCCCGAGCCCGCGCCCCTGCCCCGCCACCGCCGTCGTCGTCGCCCTACGTTACCGCCCCAGAGCCCGCGCCCTGCCCCGCCCCCGCCGTCGCCGTCGCCGTCGCCACCCACGCTGTGAGCTGGCCCCGCCCCGGCCCGCTGTCTTTTTCTATATAATGTAGATGTATATGTATGTATGTATGTATGTATGTATGTATGTGTGTGTGTATATATGGATGGATGAAAATATTGATGTGATGTTTTTTTGTTCATAGACCTTTTTATGTTCATAGAATTAGTATTTTTTTGTTCATATATATATAATTAATGTAGATGTATATGTATGTGTATGTATGTATGTATGGATGTATGTATATAGAAAATATTGATATTGCTATATATAGATTATTTTTCTTTAGAATTTTTGTGTAAATGATATGATGATGATGATGATATATAGAGTTCTTTGATTGTGATGATAGATGATGATGATATATATAGAGTTCTTTGATTGTATGAAAACTTTGTAAAATTTACCCCCTCCCCGATAACTTTGACATGAGGGGGATGTCGGACATGCATCAGAGAGAGGCGGTCCGCTTGCCCGACCAACTATCGAGGCCACCCAAACCCTAGAAAAAGAGCGTCGTCGTTGTCGATCTACCCAGGCCCTCCCTGATAACTTCAACATGAGGCGGGGGACGTCGGACTATATAACAAACACTTGTGAAAAGTTTCAGTTTTCATCGCCAGTTGCCTCCCCCTCCTGGATAACTTCGGCCATGATAACTTATACCACGGGAGCACCCCCGAGCCCTCTCGCTCGACCAAAACTCTCAAGGACACCCAAACCCTAGAAAAAAACGATGTCGGTCTCCTACCCCCTCCCGCTGCGCCCCTACCCTTGAAGCGTTGCCGAGGCCACCCCAAACCCGGAATAAGCTAGGCCTACGTTTGCACTAATATATCCACCTGCTGTCATGTTTGTGTAATAATTGCCATGTTGTAATATTTGCAGAAACAATGGAGCACGGACGAGACGAGCAAGCAGAAGAGGTGTTGGGGGACATAATCTTAGCCGGAGGTGATATCTTGTCGTATCTTAACGACAATGATGGTCTGGAAGAACAGGGTGAAGAAGCAGGCTACGGTGATCGAAGAGTGGAGGAGGAAAGACATGATTATGATGGCTCCGGTGACCCAATGCTGGTGCAAGAAGGAGCCCGTGGTGACGGCTCCGGTGACCGAACAGAGTCCGGCCAGGTAAATATATTAGTTAAGCCTGTGCTGACTAGCTAATTGATGCATTCATTGTTTTGGTATGTACACATATTAATTAACTCTCGTCTTTCTTCTTTTTTCTAGCCCTCCGGATCAAGCACAACTTCGGTAAAGAGACGAGGCCCGAAGAGAAAGTTGCGCTCGGATGAAAGGTTTGAGATCACAGCAATCGCGCGCGACGGCCAACCGATTGAACCCATCCGGACAAAGGAAGCATTTGCTGCTCAGTGCGGGGTTCTTGTTAGGGACAAGATCCCGATCAGCATCCACCAATGGTATAAGCCTAAGAAGGAAGACCCTGAGGTGTCTTATGTCAATGATATGCAGAAAGATGATCTTTGGACTGAGCTGAAGGCAAATTTCACCCTACCGCCAGAGGAGGATCCGGAGAAGCCAGTTAAAGAGCAATTAATCAAGTCTCATGCTCTTAAGAAGATGGCAGACCTATTCAGGAGGTGGAAGAATGAGCTGAAAACGTTTGTCGACAAAGAAGAGACACCAGAATTCATCGGCCGGTATGAGAAGATCAGAGATCACTGGCCCGCATTTGTGGCCCACAAGACATCGGAAAAGAGTAAGAAGATGTCAGCGACAAACAAGAAGAATGCTGCGAAGAAGAAGCTTCACCATCGCACGGGGTCAGGTGGCTACCTCAAAGCCCGGCCTAAGTGGGCCAAGGCTGAGAATGATCTGCTTGAAAAAGGGATCGAACCACAGACAATGAACTGGCCAGACCGTTGCCGGACTTGGTTCTTCGGGGCTGGCGGAAAATTGGACCCTGTATCAGGGAGGTGCGTTTGGACGGACGAGCTTTTGAGAATACCAGTCAAGAGGCTTCAGCACTATATCGATGCAGCGCAGCAAGGGACGTTCGTTCCAGACAGAGAGAACGACGAGCTCACAATGGCCCTCGGGAATCCTGAGCACCCTGGACGGACACGAGGCACGCCAGGCTCCGTTCCGTGGAAGGCTGGTTTTCCGGACGCAGGCGGTTACAAAAGCCAGGAGAGGAGGAAAAAAGTGGAGCAGACCCAAATTCAGAAGCTGCATGAAAGGGTTCAAGCGCTAGAGGAACGAGACGGCAATCGACATGCCGAAACTACCCCTGAAGCTACCCCGCCATCTCAGCGGAGAAGCAGCGTGGCTTCCACCGAGCTGCTTCGGCCGCAGCATATCTTGACGGCTCCTGCTAGCTACCCCGTGGATGCTATCACGGAGTCTCCACATTGCCACCTTATGGCGCAATGGCAGAACATCAAAGTCAAGGCGGCTGTTGGCTCTGTTTTACCTCCTGAACCTGGCGCAACCTACCACTACCGGCCGATTCCAGAAGGATATGCTAGGGTGATGGTGGATGAAATAACGGAGGGATTTGAGGACCTCCAGCTTGACCACCCTACCGGTGAAGGGGAGACTCGGCTGGGTTCTGCTCTGAAGACTCCGTGCCTATGGCGGAAGAAGCTCATTAACCTTTCGAACAGGACGCCTCCGGCGAGTAAGGGCACTCCGCCGCCTCCTCCTCCGGCGAGTGATCAGGGCCCTCAGCCTCCTTCTCCGGCGCGTGGCGGCACTCCGCCTCCTCCTCCGCCTCCTCCTCCAAGTGATCAGGGCACTCAGCCTCCTTCTCCGGCGCGTGGCGGCACTCCGCCTCCTTCTCCGCCTGCACCGGCGTGCTAGAGCAGCCAGCCTCCTCCTTCTCCGCCTCGTCAACAAGGGCGGAAGAGACCCGCCGCCGCTCTGGCAGCTCCGGCGCGTCGTAGTCTGCTCCTCTGCCTCTTAAGCAAGGAAATAAGACAGCCGCAGCCGGTCCGTCTGCTCTGCCGGCGTCTAACAGTACAGCTGCCAGAGGCGGGAGGCAATACAGATTCGGTCCTTCTCTGAAGACTCCAGAGAAGTTACCATACGAGAGGACCCCGGAGGAGAACGCGAAGATCGTGCGAGCCGAAGTGACAAACTTCTTTGAAGGGGTGTAAGCAAAGAAACATCCACCTCCGGAGGAGAAGGTAGATCCGGTGAAAGCGAAGCGCACTCTGGCTGCCCTGACAAAACCACCAAAGTCTCCGCCGAAAGGCAACTATGAGCGCATTATTGCAAAGACATTTGTCGAAGCGGAGCGGTCGGGAAGTACTGTCAGTGATCAAAGGTTAAAAGAACGACGAGCTGGGAAAAAAATTGCCCAGCTCGGCGAACAAGCGAACCAATCGTGCCCCCCGCTCAAGGTGTCTAGCGACATCGTCGCTAATGATCCGAGGATTGTGCCCGGTTATAGCAATCTTGGAGATTACCTGCCCGACGATGTACATTATGAAATCATGGAGGTGGACGAACACAAATACCATTACGGGAAGCCTCTCGTCAAAGATGAAAGATCTCTAACAACGATGATGCGAAGATTACATGATTGGTACATGAAAACCTGCAGAGAGTCTGATGGGATGAATACTTTGACGCTGAGAGTTAAACCGGAGCATGACCTCGTTGGAATTGAACTGCTGAATGTTCCATTTGAGGAGTTCTTCCAGTTTTTCAATCAAAAGGCCCTCGATAAATCAACGATCACTTGCTACTGTCTGTAAGTAGTACTACTTCTGTCATTAAGTCTCTCTATATAGGTCAGCTCTTTCATTGCATGTATTTATAATTATCCTCACTATATTATGCAGATTGAAGATCGCCGAATTGAAGAAAAGACAAATCGGTGATATTGGGTTCATTAACACAAATCTCATAGATGCATATACGGTTGAAAAACATGCCAAAGAAGCCGAGGCCAACTTGCTACGATCGTTGGTATTAAATCAAAACAAAGATATAATACTCTTTCCTTACAACTTCAAGTGAGTGTTACTGTCTTGTGCATATTCGGTTTCCCTTATTAGTCCAGGTTATGGTAATGTAATTGATGACTTATGCATGCATGCGCAGCTTCCACTATATTCTCCTAGAGATTAAGCTTGAGCAGGGAGTAGTAACCGTCTTAGACTCGAGACGAAAAGATCCCCAGGACTATGCGGACATGACTCAAATGCTCGAGAAGTAAGTTAAATCGATCATTATCCACCATATCAGCAACTTTGTTCATTTCCTGATATCAAGTAATTGTTTTCTTTGTCTGGCAGGGTTTGGAGAAAATTCACCACAAAAGCTCCGGGACTGCCGAAGAAGCTGCAATTTAGACACCCGAAAGTAAGTACTATAGTAGCATGTTCCGCACATCTCCTAGTGATTCAAGCGCTAGTTTCATCAATACCATTTAGCATGCTTGCTTATCAGTTAGATTGACCTCTATTTCTTGTAAAGTGGTTGTGGCAGGAACAAGGGAATGATTTCTGTGGATACTACGTTTGCGAGTCTATCCGCCACACGACCTGTGAGCGGGGCTACTCTGACGAACAATATGAAGTGCGTAAGCAATAATATTCACAATTTTATTTTATTACCATCATTTGTGTCGAGTTTCATTTATTCATATATATATATATGTATTGACCCCCTTCTTCAAATTAGATCTTTCGGATGCGGGATGAACTCCTAGCACCAGATCGTATGCGAGCAATTCAAGAGGAATTGGCGGCATTCTTCCTTGACCACGTGATCGCTGAAAACGGAGAATACTATGTGGACCCTGTGTTCTTACAATTTAATTAGGAGATTATATTGTAAGAGATAATTATTGTATATATGTAGCCGGTAGTGTCAGATAGATATACGAGAACTTGTTGTTCGACCAATCTCTCGGAGAAGGAGAGGTGGTCGATATCACTTCTCTCTGTATGCATATGTTCATGACGATCTTCTGTTTCCTTCATTTGCTTACTAGCTAGCGTGTCTAGTCCTCTCCATACGTATATAGTACGTAGCGTCGACCAAGCACGGAGATAAGAGAGGACACTTCTCTCTATTAATTAGCTAGCTAACACAATATATGAAACACCTAAATTAACCCCCCAAACCCCCCAACCCCCCCCCCTTTAAAAAAAACAAAAACCCCAGCCCCTGAAATGCTGACGCGTGGATGCCTATTGCTCCCGGTTGGTGACACCAACAGGGACAAAAGGCCCTCCCTATTGGTCCCGGTTGGTGTCACCAACCGGGACCAAAGGCCCCCCTGCCTGGGCTGGCAGCAGCGGCCACGTGGAGGACCTTCTGTCCCGGTTCGTGTAAGAACCGGGACTAAAGGGTTAGGGCTTTAGTAACGACCCTTTAGTCCCGGTTCGAAAACCGGTACAAAAGGCCCTTACCAACCGGGGTAAAAGCCCCTTTTTCTACTAGTGTCTGTTTTGTACACGAAGTGCATCCAGTTTTTGCCGTAAGCCTCTCTACTTTCTTGCACATGCTATGTGGGTGAAATGATGATACCATGCCAACTTTTAACCTTTTCAGAGTTCATCTGAAATGCTTTTCAATTTCAGGGTCTTATAGCTGAAAAAATCAGTAAATGCATGAAAAATAACAAATGAAGTCAGAAATGGTTGAAAATTGATGATGTGGCTTTGAATGGTGCATTTTGAACATGGAAAAACTATGGAGTTCAAATAAGTTCAAAAAAATGAAATCCTTTTGTAACAGACGAGTTTCTATATGAAACTGTGATACTTCAAAAGAGATTGTCTGTTTTGTACACGAAGTGCATCCAATTTTTGTCGTAAGCCTCTCTACTTTCTTGCACATGCTATCTGGGTGAAATGATGATACCATGCCAACTCTTAACCTTTTCAGAGTTCATTTGAAATGCTTTTCAATTTCCGGGTCTTATAGCTGAAAAAAATCAGTAAATGCATGAAAAATAACAAATGAAGTTAGAAAGGGTTGAAAATTGATGATGTGGCTTTGAATGGTGCATTTTGAACATAGAAAAACTATGGAGTTCAAATAAGTTCAAAAAATGAAATCCTTTTGTAACAGACGAGTTTCCGTATGAAACCTTGATACTTCGAAAGAGAAACAAAATAAAATAATCAGCAAATACATGAAAATTTAATAGCAAAAAGAGTTATCATAAAATAAAATATATAAGTAATTTCAAACAAAATAATATAAACTTTAATAAAATATATCAGTGGAAAAAAATAAAATAAAATAAAATAAACTTTATTAACATAAATAAAATTTATGAAACTAAAATTATCAAAGTATTTTCTGTTCAAAACATTATAAGCAACCTCTAAAATTTATGAAACTAAAATTATAAAAAATTGATGCAACTAAAATTATCAAAGTATTTTCTGTTCAAAATCATTAAAAGCAAAAAGAATTTTCATAAAGAACTTTGTTTGTTAGAAACTTTAATAGCAAATATATAAGTAGAAACAAAATAAAATAAATTAAATAAGTATTTTGTTGTAAGTAGAAACAAAACAAAAAATAAAGCAAAAAAGAAAACAAAAAAACTGGGAAAAAAAATAAAATTTTTGCCACCTACTGGGCCACCACGGCCTGAATACGACTAGAAACCCATCCCTGGGCCAGGATTCAGGCCCGCCTACGGCCCAGTAGGCCCATCAGGCATAGGAGTCGCAATTAGGCCTGTAAGCCTGCAATGGAGAGGAGCTCGAGAGGGGGTGCGGCAGTGGGGCTTATAAACCACTGCGCGCCCCTCTCAACTAGCGAGGTGGGACTAAACTTTCGACGCGGGCGCAGCAGCACAAGGCCTTTGGTCGCGGTTGGTGGCACCAACCGGTACTAAAGGGGTGTATTGGTACCGGTTTCCGGCACCAACCGGGACCAATGCCACCCCTTTAGTCCCGGTTGGTGCCACCAACCGGGACCAAAGGCCGCCGCTTCCTGCCCTTTGAGCTGCTGAAAAGAGGCCTTTGGTCCCGGTTGGTGGCACCAACCGGGACTAAATGGGGTCTTTGGTCCCGGTTGCTGCTATGAACCGGGACCAATGCCCTGGGTATATAAGAAAACACTTAGCAGTTTCAACAAAATCCATCACTTCTTCCCCCGATGCCCCTGCTCCTCCTCGTCGTCGCAGCCCGACGCCCCTACTCCACCTTGCCGTCGCCGCCGCCACCGACGCCGTCAGGCTGCTCGACGTCGTCGTCGCCGCCGCCACCGACGCCGTCAGGGTGCTCAACGTCGTCGCCGCCGCCGCTGACGCCCTCTGCCCCGACGACGGCGTCGACCCTCGCGCCCCTGCCGGCCCCGACGGGCCGCCCACCGTTCCCCGCCGCCCCCTGTGAGCACCAGCCTGCTCCCTCGCCCCTCCCCTGTCCCGCGCCCCTGCACCCCTGCCCTGCCCCACCGGCGCCGGCGCCGGCCCCTCCGCCGTGCCCCTCCGCCCCTGCCGGGTGCTAGCGCTATTAGATTTTTAGATGTTTTTAGATGTTTTTTTAGATGTTTTTAGATGCTATTTTTAGATGTTTTTACATGTTTTTTAGATTATTTTAGTTTATGTTTAGTTCAGTTTTAAGATTAGGGAAATTACACATGTATAGGTATATTTATTTAGATGTATAGTTAATTTAGATGTTGTAATTTGTTCATAAAAATTGTGCACTTGTGTATAGAAACTTTATTTTTTTTCATATGTACGAAAATGTAGAATGAAAACGAAAACAAACATATAAGAAAAAACAAAGGAAAAAATGAAGAAGGACCCACGGCGAAGCAAGTCTTTTTTAAGGTAGTTCTTTGTTAAAGTGAGGGGGGACGTCCGGAGCACCCCCCGACCCTCTCGCTCGACCAAAACTATCGAGGACACCCAAACCCTAGAAAAAACAATGTCGGTCTCCTACTCCACCCCGCCGTGTCCCTACCCAATAGACAAACTCTCTTGAGGCCACCCAAATTTACCAAGTTAAAAGAGCATTGTCGTCGAGGCCAGGCTGAACCCTTGAAGCGTTGTTGAGGCCACCCCAAACCCTTGAAGCGTTGCGGAGGCCACCCCAAACCCTACAGAAGCGTCGAGGCCAGGCCACTAATATGATTCCTTTGTGCTTAGCTAGCTAGTTCAATGTTTGCCACTAATATATCCATCTGTCATGTTTGAATAATAATTGCGATGTTGTAAATATTTGCAGAAACTATGGATCCGCACGCCCGAGACGAAGCAAAAGAAGCGTTGTTGGGGGAGATAATCGCACACAGAAGTGATGCCGTCTTGTCATTTCTCAACGACACATGCACCGATGGTCTGGAAAGACAGGATGAAGAAGCAGGCTACGACGATGATCAGACAATGGAGGAGGAAGGACACCGTGATGACGGCTCTGGCGACCGAATGGAGGGGGAAGGACACCGTGATGACGGCTCCAGTGACCGATGGAGGGGGAACGACACCGTGATGACGGCTCCGGTGACCGAACGGAGTCCGGCCAGGTATATATATTAATTAATTAAGCATGTGCTGACTATAGCTAATTGATGCATTAATTGTTTTTGGTATGTACACATATTAACTCTCTTCTTTTTCTTCTTTTCTAGCCCTCCGGATCGAGCAACACTTCGGTAATGAGACGAGGCCCGAAGAGAAAGTTGCGCGCGGATGAAAGGTACACGATCAACGAAATTGATCGCGCTGGCCAACCGATTGAACCCCTCCGGACCAAGCAAAAATTTAATGCTCAGTGCGGGGTTCTAGTGAGGGACATGATCCGATCAGCATCGAGCAATGGTTGAAGCCTAAAGACAAAGACTCTCAGGTGTCTTATGTCAGCTATAGGCAGAAACCTGATCTTTGGACCGCGCTGCAGGAAAATTTCACCTTCCCGCCAGAGGAGGATCCGGAGAATCCAGTTAAAAGCCAATGATCAAGGCTTATGCTCTTAAGAAGATGGCTGAGCTCTTCCGGAGGTGGAAGAATGAGCTGAAATCATCGTTTGTCGACCAAGACAAGACTCCAGAATTCATCAGCCGATTTGAGAAGATCAAAGATCAGGGGCCCGAATTTGTCCTCAAAAAGAAATCTGAGAGAGAAGCGAAGATGTCAGCGACAAACAAGAAAAATGCTGCAAAGAAGAAGCATCACCATCGCACAGGGTCAGGTGGCTACCTCAAAGCCCGGCCATTGTGGGACAAGGCTGAGAATGACCTCATTGATAAAGGGATCGAACCAGAGACGCCACGCTGGCCAGACCGTTGCAGGACTTGGTTCTTCGGGGTTGGGGGAAAATTGGACCCTGTAACAGGGAAGTGCGTTGGACCAACGAGCAGCTGAAGACACCCATCGAGAAGCTTCAGGAGTATATTGAAAAGGCGCAGCAAGGGACATTCGTTCCGGACAAAGAGAATGACGAGCTCACAGACGCCCGCGGGAATCCTGAGCACCTCGGACAGACACGATGCACGCCAGGCTCCCTTTCATGGAAGGCTGGATTTCCCGACGCAGGCGGTTACAAACGCCGGGAGAGGAAGAAGAAAAAGGAGTTGACCCAACTACAGGCGCTGCACGCAAGGGTACAAGCGCTAGAGGAACGAGAGGCAGTTCGCAGCACGCGACCTGCCGAAGCTACACCCGAAGCTAACCCGCCATCTCAGCGAAGAAGCAGCGTGGCTTCCACGTAGCTGCTTCAGGAGCCTGTCTTCACGGCTCCTGCTAGCTACCCCATAGATGCTATCACGGAGTCTCAGCATTGCCACCTTATGACGCAGTGGATGGAATTGAAAGTCAAGGCGGCTGTTGGCTCTGTTGCACCTCCTGAACCTGGCGCAACTTTTCATTGTCGGCTGATTCCAGAAGGATATGCTAGGGTGATGGTGGATGAAATCACACAAGGATTTGAGGACCTCCAGCTTGACCACCCTACGGGTGACTGGGAGTCTCGGCTGGGTTCTTGTCTGAAGACTCCATGCCTATGGCGGAAGGAGCTCATCAACCTTCCGAACTGGATGCCGTCCGCCTCCTCCTCCTCCTCCGCCGAGTCAGGGCACTCCGCCTCCTCCACCGCCTCCTCCTCCGGCGAGTGACAATTAGGGCACTCAGCCTCTTTCTCCGGCGCGTGGTGGCACTCCGCCTCCTTCTCCACCTGCGCCAGCGTGCCTGAGCAGCCACCAGCCTCCTCCTTCTCCGCGTCGCCAGCAAGGGCGGAAGGGACCCGCTGCCGCCCCGGCTGCTCCGGCGCGTCGTAGTCCTTCTCCTCCGCCTTGTAAGCAAGCACGAAAGAAGACAGCCGCAGCCACTCCGTCTGCTCCGGCGTCTAGTAGTACAGCCAGAGGCGGGAGGCAATAGAGATACGGTCCACCTCTCAAGCCTCTAGAGAAGTTACCGTACGAGATGACCGTGGAAGAAAACAAGAAGATCGTGCAAAAAGAAGTGAAGGACTTCTTTGAAGGGGCGAAAGCAGAGAGACATCCACCTCCGGAGGAGAAGGTAGATCCGGTGAAAGCAAAGCGCACTATCGATGCCCTGAGGAAACCACCAATGTCTCCGCCGAAAACCGACTATGAGCGCATTACTGAAAAGGCATATCTCGAAGCGGAGCGGTCGGGAAGTACTCTCAGTGATCAAAGGTTAAACGAACGACGAGCGGCTGGGAAAAAAATTGCCCAGCTCGGCGCACAAGGGAACCAATCGTGCCCCCCTCTCAATGTGTCTAGCGACATCGTCGCTAATGCTCCGGGGATGGTGCCTGGTTATAGCAATTTTGGAGATTACCTGCCCGACGATGTACATTATGATTTCTTGGAGGTGGACGAACACAGATACGAGTACGGGCAGCCTCTCGTCAAAGATGAAAAATCTCTAACAACGATAATGCGAAGATTCCATAATTGGTACATGAAAACCTGCAGAGAGTCTGGGGGGACGAATACTTTGTATCTGAGAGTTAAAGAGAAGCGCGACCTCGTTGGAATTGATCTGTTGCATGTTCCATTTGAGGAGTTCTTCCAGTTTCTTCAATCAAAAGGCCCTCGATAAATTAACGGTCACTTGCTACTGTCTGTAAGTACTACTTCTATCATTAACTCTCTATATATAGCTCAGCTCTTTCATTGCATGTATTTATAATTATCCTCACTATATTATGCAGATTGAAGATCGTCGAGTGCAGAAAAGCATAAATGTATGATAGATGAATTTCGGGTTAAAAAGAACGCCGCAGATGCCGAGGCCAACTTGCTCAAATCATTGTTAATAAATCAAACAAAGATTTAATACTCTTTCCTTACAACTTCAAGTGAGTGTAACTATCGTGTGCATATTCGGTTTCCCTTATTATTACTCGAGCGAGGTTATAGTAAAGTAATTGATGAGTTATGCATGCGTGCGCAGCTTCCACTATATTCTCCTGGAGATTAAGCTTGAGCGGGGACTAGTAACCGTCTTAGACTCGAGACAAAAAGATCCCGAGACCTATGCGGACATGACTAAAATTCTCAACAAGTAAGTTCAATCGATCATTATCGCACCATATCGGTAACTTTTTGTTCATTTCCTGATATCTCAAGTAATAATTATTTTCTATGTCTTGCAGGGTTTGGAAACAGTTTACCGCAGAAGCTCCGGGACTGCCGAAGGAGCTGCGATATACATACCCGAAAGTAGGTACTACTAGCTAGCTAGTTGCGCGCATCTCCCGTTGATTCTAGCTACTTTCATCAATGCCATTTATAATGCTTCATTATCAGTTTGATTGACTGTAACACCCCAAAATTTTGACCTTGTTTTATTAATTAAAATTTTGCCAGGAAACTTAATTTTTATTTTCTGGAGTTATCTGTTGATTTCATAACCCCTCTTCTCTTTAATATTGTGGGTTTTTTACCTCGAGTGGAAACTTTCCAAAAATATTATTGGACTTGTATACTCTCTCAATAAAACAATTCTTTATCAGTGGATTTATTTGCATAATTGTTTTTCCTGAGCTTTATTCTTTTAAAATGATTTTTTATAAACTTGGAGCCTCTTGTGCACTGCAACCATTTGATAAATGCATTTAAAATTTTCACCAAAATTTGGGGATGTCATGTGATGTTTCCACATAAATTTTATGCAAAAATATCTTTTGGTCATTGGAGATTTTGAGCTCTACACCAAATTTTCAAATCTGGTCCAGTAGGTATTTTTGTAGTACAACCTATTTGAATATTTCTTTAAACATTCTTTCAAGTGTTTGGAGATGTCAGTAGATGCATATAATTCAACTTCATGCCAAAACCCATGAGTGTTCTTTGAAAAATTTGAGCAAATCATCCTCTTTTGCTCTCTGGTCCAGTTTGGCTTTTTCTACTGCAACCCTAATTTATTTTGCTCTAGTGCCCATGAGCTTTTTCCTGCTTGTAGTCCTCCCTACAAAACCCTTAAGTCCAGGAGAGTGGACCCATTGGAGTATCTTTGGTTCATGAGATAATAACCTTTAGTTTCTGCCCAAAATTGGTTTTCTCAAATTTTTGCACTAACAAGTTTCTGGTCTTGACCAACTAACCTTGCCACCCTCTTTATCATCTAAAGAGAATATGATCTGGAGAGTTTGGTCACCCCAAGAGTTGCCTAGATGCCCATAGCATTCTGTCGAGCACCTTGTGTTCATGGACAGCTTTGGCATAGTTTTATGTTTGCAATGTGATCTTGCCCCTCTGGACAAACCAGCATGTCCACTAGTCTCTTAGCCACCACTAACCCAGGCCTGCTAATCCCCAGCCTCATCCTAATCCTCTAGCACGCCCTGGCATTTTGTCGAGCATGTAGCATGCGTGCGCTGGGCGCGCCCAGAGCGCACGTTTTGCACGCACGCGCACCGAGCCGCCGCGTCTCACTGCCGCCCTCCCCGCGCTAGTGCTGACCCTTGGCCACTCATCGCCAACACGCCCGACTCCTCCCTCGCCGCAGAGCCGCTCCTGGAGCTCCACAGCGCCACCGATGCAAGCCGCCACCGCCGCACCGACAGCCCCTGCCGTGGACGGCGCCGCCCGAGCCACTCCGGCGCGCCAGCTACCCCTTAGAACAGTCCATCCTCATCCGCTCGCCCTGCCCAACCCGCTAGCCTCCGCCACGTCGCCCTGCAGCTACAGAACGGCGGTCGCCGGCGTTCTTATCCACGGCCGCCACGGGAACCGACCTCGTCCACCTATAAATAGGAGTCCCCAAGCTCGTCCAGACCCTCAGACGACCTTAGGCCATCCCCCTAGTGCTCCCCTAGCCGCGGATTGACCGGAAGGGGCCGTCTTCCCCATCTCCGGCCAGTTCGGCCGCCGCCACGCTCCGGTGCCTTGCGTCGCCAGCAGAACCTCCCCGGTACATCCAGCGCCACCATTCGACCCTCCTAGACCTTGCGGAGCCACCCCACCTCTCAAACCTGATCAGGAACCACCGTAGCCCAAAGCCCCTATTGCTCCCGAACCACCGTCCGCCGCGGAGCTCGCCGCCGGCGACCCCCTCCACCCCCGCCAGCCTATCAACCACTGTGAGGACCGCCCTGGACCAGCGGGTCCATCCCCGCCCTCAGAACCCCATGGGGAACCGCCATTCGTCGACGGCGATCGCCGGAGTCCCGCCTCCGCTCGGGCAGAGGAAGAGGAGGGAAAGGCGACTGGTCAAACCTGACCAGTGTGCCCAAGGGACCCACTGTCAGTGACACGGCGACGGCCCGCGCTGTTTTAAGTGAAAGCGTAAACCCAGAAATACGTCTCCTCCATTTCGAACACGTATTTCTATTCGAACCGTTTTCTTTTCTGTTTTATTTAAAAACAAAACTTTGACTGGCTATAACTTTTTAAATATAAGTCCAAATGACTTGATTCTTTTTCTGTTGTTTCTCAAATTCTGTCTAGTTTATTTTAGTATTTATTTGAAAAATTTCCAAACAACTTTTTTGTTCTGTTTTGGAACTATGAGTTAATTTAAATATTTTCAAAAATAGGATTTTTGGAGAGAGGAGAGAACTTTAAAAAGTTCTGGGATGCACCCTGCCTCTCCACAACTTGAAGGCAAGCATTCTGAACCCTGGCATGATATTTTTGGGTGTTGGTTGATACGGATACAACACCACCTTGACATGGAGCATTCGGTATTTTATGTGACGATACGATCATACGCGTGAGTGCATGATGAGATTCTTTGCTGTTAGAAATGGATATGCCGGTGATAGTAATCATCCTCGTAAGCTTTTCATGCATACCGGAAGGGAGCCGGGAAAGTCTTTGTCTTGGGTAGACACGAGCTTGTCCCTAGTTCCTCGTCAAGACGAGTGTGTCCGACATGGCATGATGAGGTATGATGAGTGGTGATTCTGTCTGTTAGTTGAAATATATTTGTCATGCTAATCATACAGGGAATACTTGGACCTCCTGAGTCGGCCGTAGATCGAGTCTTGTTCCAGTAACCCCCATACTTGTTTCGTACTACCACTTGTCCCTGCCGCAGGTAGGGTACGGTTCAGTAAGTTGTCAACCCCTTCCTAGCACACACCGTACAGAGAGTCCATGGTGGAAGATACCGGATGCATCCGGTAGGCATGCCACCTGGTCCGGGGGCATGGGTGTTTCCGGTTGGGACCGAGGGAGGGGCACCCCTTAGTTGCGCGCGATATAAATTTGATCCCATGCTACGCGAGGTTGTAGCCTCCCCACTTAGAGTTTTGCTTAACAGGTGTCGTGGGTGATTCCAGACACCGGTAAGTTAGGCTGGTGTGTGCGGTCAGGTGTGTTTTCAATTAAAAGACTGTGGACGGAATTGGTCCCGATGGACTAAATAAATCCGTTACTTGTGGGTAAAGAGTACACCCTCTGCAGAGGTTAAATCCATTCGTATAGCCGTGTCCATGGGTAAGGACTACAGACTGAGATGGGTCTAGTGTCGGTCTTAGTATCGGTCTTAGTGTCGGTCTTAGTGTCGGTCTTCGGAGGAAAAACTGCTAAACCAGAACATTGATTATGACCTGTGACACATGAGGATTATGATTATTATTATTGAGGACTAACCATTTACATTATTTGAATTATTGAGTATCCCAGGGACGGTTCTACCTCCTGGATATTCACTGTGATGTCGCTCAGACGCCCGACTGTGGCATGCTTGTTTTTTATTCTATAAGCCCTTTATGTGGTGTCGCTCAGACGCCCGATTGTGGCATGCTTGTTATTTATTTTATAAGTCCTTTATGTGGTGTCGCTCAGACGCCCGACTGTGACATGCTTGCTATTTAAATTCTTTATAAGCCCTTTTTATAGTGTCGCATAGACGCCCGACTGTGGCATGCTTGTTATTTCTTTTATTTATAAGCCCTTTATGTGGTGTCGCTCAGACGCCCGACTGAGGCAGGATTTATCTTATTATCCTTTCGAGGCGTCGCTTCGGACACTCGATCGGTGCATTCTATTCCTACTCCTGTATTGCATATTCATATTTTATATGAACAATCTGCATGCGTGCATCATGGATTTTGTTTGTTTCGTGACTGACGTTATGATCATAGAACATTTCGGAGCATGATTACCATTCGTTATATTATACCAGTGTTCATAATGTTTGCGAGTACATTCAAAAGTACTCACTGGCTTGTCCCTGGCTATTGTCTTGGCCAGATTTTGTGCGAGAAGAGGAGCGTTGCGATGACAGCCCCGGAACCTACGCAAATGACGATAGCAGCCTTGCGAAGATAGGAGTTATCCTGGTCAGTTGTTCCTGTGGGAAATGGAGTCCCATAGACACAGATAAACCACAAACCGCTTCTGCCATCAACCACTAGAAACCAATTGTTGTACTCAGAGGCCACAATGGTCTTGTACTACATATTATGTACTTTGCTTGGAATTTCTGTATCAAGTTGGTGCCTCATCAGCTAACAGTAATCCTGGGGCTGGTGAACACAAGGGCCATTTTCTGGGAAATTAATATCCCGAAAACCGGTCGTGACAAACTTTGTATCAGAGCTAGGCTGACCATTGGCTAATTCTATCTTAGCCAGATCAATAAACCTAGGTTAACCTATCCACCAGACCATAACCTAACCCCGGCCAAGCTTCCCGTGTAAGATAGCCACACAGTGACCCTGACGCTTTTGGCAGTCGGTGCCCAACCTATCAGCCTAGCCTGACGATCACGCGCCAGTGACCGACACCTAACATGTTTCATTCGCAAGCGTGCGAAGGAAGGCTCCGTCTCCTTTTTCTATAAAAAGGGCATGCTAGCCTCAGCACAGCACATCACAGCCTCTTCCCCAAACCAAGCTACGATGCCTGGACCCATTGTTCACAATGTGACCACAGCCACCAACCTTGGAGGTTTTGTGACCGTGCTCGCAAACCTCACCCGCCGTGCCTATGCATTAGAAGAGCCCCCAGAATATGTTGTGTACCAAGGACCCATGAGCGGTTAAAGCCGTCAATTCTGGGCCACTGTACAAATCTATGGTAGGGGTCTATCGCCAGAACGCCCCTACAGGTTCACTGGAAGGACAACTTCCTTTGAGCCACAAGCCATCCAACTAGCAGCTCGAGAAGCTATAGTTCAACTCCGGCACTTGTCGCCCAAAGTTAACTGTTGCTCGTTCTACTACTACCCCAGCCATGACGGGTATGGTAGGCCGCCCCAGGTTGCCAACGGAGATCACGAGACGGATCCTGCACTATTGCATCTGGTGCGCTATGTAAGTGCACTAGAGGAACTGTTCGATCAGATCACCCTGGATCTGATCGCAGCTCGTGGAGAACTGGTTCGCCGAGCCCCGGCAAGAGGAGAAGATGAGCCCGACGCCGACAACCCAGTCGTACTGTTCAGACAACCAATCGAGTCCTTGAGGTCTGCCCCAGCCATCGACCAAAATGCTTTGGTGTCCCCAGAAGTGCTTCGTCGCCTTTTGGGAACACGCTCCAACGGGATTGTGGCCAACAACCCCCGCGATGGTCATCATCACTACCCCGACCCTGCAGCCCCTCAACCTCATCCAGCTAATCCCGACGGTGAAACCCGTGGAGAAGCCTCGACGTCCACAAGGCATGCCCGCCTAGATATTAACGAAGTAGACTAAGTCGGTCGAGTAGTACCGAGCCTTATATTTCTACGCCTTGAAATTGTGTGATCCTGTATCGCCATAATTAAATGATGTCTGCTTGTGCGCCCCTGTATTTTTAAATAGTAGCCATGCATAAGTACGTCAGCGTACAGTTGCATCTTTTTAAATTTCGGGCGCAGCTACCAAAAAACCACCCCGACGACACCCACAGCAATGCGTCACATTTATGAGATATGTGTATCTGTAGCATTGACCTCGACCCCATAGGACAGAACCGACAAACTAGTTATCCTTCACCACGGTAAATAACCCAGCCCCAATGCTATATAAAAGGCCACCTCGTGACCTTGCCGAGTGCCCCTCACCTTGTGCACAACACTCACAGCCATTTCTTTGCCATGCCGACCCCCAGTATTTATCTGAGAACTCCAGACGCAACCCCAGGTAGTTTTGTTAAAATATTGTGGGACTTTACCTGCAGTACCATGAGTGCTATCCATCCACCCCAATACGAGTTGCTCAAATCGAGGATCACCCCATCCACCTCGAAATATTGGGCAGTGGTGCACATCCCTCCCGCAAACCCAAACCAAGACCCAATGGAAGTCTCCTTCGTGGGGAAATCCATGCCGACTCCGCAAATGGCCATAGAAGCTGCTGCGTACGACGCGCTTGCTCGTCTTCGATTTGCGGTACCCTATGCCAGCGAACGAGGGTATTATTACTTTCCGAGTCGTGCAACACCCGGAGAAGTAGCATCTTTTCCCGGTGGGCGAATCGAAAGAGACCCAGTACTGGCCAACCTTGCCCAGTATGTTATCGCTCAAGAGCGTTTGACTCAGCGGGTAATGGGTTATCTCCAGAGCCTCGCTGATTTAAATCCTCAGATCGCTATTGGCAGACCACTGAGGCCTGACCAGGAGAGACGCATTCATCGGCTAGTCAATCCGCTTCCCCCGATAGAAGAGGAGTGTGCCCCAGTACCAGAGATGTTTTCTCAGGACCCTGTCCATTTGCCGTCTTTATTGTAGACGTCACCGCTATGTTTTTATCCCAGTATTTATTTATGTGTTGTAACTTGTACGTGGTATCCAAAATTTGTGCGACGGATCAAATATTTGGTTTCAATTATGTGAGCAGTTTTACTGCTGTTAATTTTGATTTAACTAATTTTCACTCACGATAAATTTCGAAGTGAGATTTCTATCCCTGAGTTGCTGCAGCATATGCCTCTTCACGACCTAGATTTTTTTTCACGCAGCACCATAACAGCAGACTCACAACCACAACCACTCGACCTCGTGCGCTAACTACAAATCCTCGTGCACTTTTTGCAGCTAACTGATCGCACCCGAGGACACCACAGTCTCAGTAGGAGAGATTTGTGAGTAATCTTTCGGGCGCAAGTTGCTCCAGCACACTGACAGCAGTTAGCACTCGATGCCGCACTTAATCCTCGTGATCACCACCGCCGCGGAGAGCCAACACTCGAGCGGCATCATCACGACGATCATCAAGGATCATCGCGCATAGGAGCACGGAGAACCCCAGCAACGCCGCCAACCCTACGCACATCAGGACCACGTACCAGTCCTGCATCACCCCCGCCATTAGAGCCTCGTCTCGAGCTCCTGCAAACAGAAATGGAGGAGAATGAAGGAGAGGGAGAAGCAAGGCCAGGTGTGAGGAAGAAGAAGGAGCACCGCGATCATTTTATAGCTCGAGATCGGTGTACGGGGGGCGAAGTCCCCTAGCACCGCTCGTCGCTCGATCGCCGGTGTTCGGAGGCGAATCCGCGAGCAGTGCCGACAGTGCACTGGCCCGCGAGGTGAGTGCACGCTGCACCGGCAGCTAGCACGCCGCGCACTACCGCAGTACGGCCTTGATGCCCTACGCGCTAGACGTCGCCGGTGGAGAAAGCGCGGGAGAGCACGCGAGAGAGAGAAAGAAGAGAGAGCCAGAGGTAGAAGAAGAGGCCGACAGCGGGCCCCGAGTCCACCTGTCAGCCAGAGAGAGCACTGTGCTCTCGGGTACGACTAGCGTATTTTAGTAATTTAGAATCTCTATTCTAAATTTACTGTAACCAAAGTGGAAATATCTCGTTTTTCCCCAGCGCCAGTATACCACACTGTAGTTTTACACCACTTATTGCCCTCTCACTATAGCCACTTTTTATTGCATAAGTAGGATGATTTTTTTTGGTAAGAGCGATGTTTGTTCAAAACAGCTTTTAACAAATCTCGAGGACGAGATTTTTCTTAAGGGGGGTAGTGTTGTAACACCCCAAAATTTTGACCTTGTTTTATTAATTAAAATTTTGCCAGGAAATTAAATTTTTATTTTCTGGAGTTATCTTTTGATTTCAGAACCCCTCTTCTCTTTAATATTGTGGGTTTTTTTACCTCAAGTGGAAACTTTCCAAAAATATTATTGGACTTGTATACTCTCTCAATAAAACAATTCTTTATCAGTGGATTTATATGCATAATTGTTTTTCCTGAGCTTTATTCTTTTAAAATGATTTTTCATAAACTTGGAGCCTCTTGTGCACTGCAACCATTTGATAAATGCATTTAAAATTTTCACCAAAATTTGGGGATGTCATGTGATGTTTCCACATCACTTTTATGCAAAAATATCTTTTGGTCATTGGAGATTTTGAGCTCTACACCAAATTTTCAAATCTGGTCCAGTATGTATTTTTGCACTACAACCTATTTGAATATTTCTTTAAACATTCTTTCAAGTGTTTGGAGATGTCAGTAGATGCATATAATTCAACTTCATGCAAAAACCCATGAGTGTTCTTTGAAAAATTTGAGCAAATCATCCTCTTTTGCTCTCTGGTCCAGTTTGGCTTTTTCTACTGCAACCCTAATTTATTTTGCTCCAGTGCCCATGAGCTTTTTCCTGCTTGTAGTCCTCCCTACAAAACCCTTAAGTCCAGGAGAGTGGACCCATTGGAGTATCTTTGGTTCATGAGATAATAACCTTTAGTTTCTGCCCAAAATTGGTTTTCTCAAATTTTTGCACTAACAAGTTTCTGGTCTTGACCAACTAACCTTGCCACCCTCTTTATCATCTAAAGAGAATATGATCTGGAGAGTTTGGTCACCCCAAGAGTTGCCTAGTTGCCCATGGCATTCTATCGAGCACCTTGTGTTCATGGACAGCTTTGGCATAGTTTTATGTTTGCACTGTGATCTTGCCCCTCTGGACAAACCAGCATGTCCACTAGTCTCTTAGCCACCACTAACCCAGGCCTGCTAATCCCCAGCCTCATCCTAATCCTCTAGCACGCCCTGGCATTTCGTCGAGCATGTAGCATGCGTGCGCTGGGCGCGCCCAGAGCGCACGTTTTGCACGCGCGCGCACCGAGCCGCCGCGTCTCACTGCCGCCCTCCCCGCGCTAGTGCTGAACCTTGGCCACTCACCGCCAACACGCCCGACTCCTCCCTCGCCGCAGAGCCGCTCCTGGTGCTCCACAGCGCCACCGACGCAAGCCGCCACCGCCGCTCCGACAGCCCCTGCCGTGGACGGTGCCGCCCGAGCCACTCCAGCGCGCCAGCTGCCCCTTAGAACAGTCCATCCTCATCCGCTCGCCCAGCCCAACCCGCTAGCCTCCGCCACGTCGCCCTGGAGCTACAGAACGGCGGTCGCCGGCATTCTTATCCACGGCCGCCGCGGGAACCGACCTCGTCCACCTATAAATAGGAGTCCCCAAGCTCGTCCAGACCCTCAGATGACCTCAGGCCATCCCCCTAGTGCTCCCCTAGCCGCGGATTGACCGGAAGGGGCTGTCTTCCCCATCTCCGGCCAGTTCGGCCGCCGCCACGCTCCGGTGCCTTGCGTCGCGAGCAGAACCTCCCCGGTCCATCCAGCGCCGCCATTCGACCCTCCTAGACCCTGCGGAGCCACCCCACCTCTCAAACCCGATCAGGAACCACCATAGCCCAAAGCCCCTATTGCTCCCGAACCACCGTCCGCCGCGGAGCTCGCCGCCGGTGACCCCCTCCACCCCCGCCAGCCTATCAACCACTGGGAGGACCGCCCTGGATCAGCGGGTCCATCCCCGCCCTCAGAACCCCATGGGGAACTGCCGTTCGTCGACGGCGACCGCCGGAGTCCCGCCTCCGCTCGGGCAGAGGGAGAGGAGGGAAAGGCGACTGGTCAAAACTGACCAGTGGGCCCAAGGGACCCACTGTCAGCGACACAGCAACGGCCCACGCTGTTTTAAGTGAAAGCGTAAATCCAGAAGTACGTCTCCTCCGTTTCGAAAACGTATTTCTATTCGAACCGTTTTCTTTTCTGTTTTATTTAAAAATGGAACTTTGACTAAACTTTGATTGGCTATAACTTTTTAAATATAAGTCCAAATGACTTGATTCTTTTTCTGTTGTTTCTCAAATTCTGTCTAGTTTATTTTAATATTTATTTGAAAATTTTCCAAACAACTTTTTTGTTCTGTTTTGGAACTATGTGTTAATTTAAATATTTTCAAAAATAGGATTTTTGGAGAGAGGAGAGAACTTTAAAAAGTTCTGGGATGCACCCTGCCTTTCCACCACTTGAAGGCAAGCATTCTGAACCCTGGCATGATATTTTTGGGTGTTGGTTGATACGGTTACAACACCACCTTGACATGGAGCATTCGTTATTTTATGTGACGATACGATCATACGCGTGAGTGCATAATGAGATTCTTTGCTGTTAGAAATGGATATGTTGGTGATAGTAATCATCCTCGTAAGCTTTTCATGCATACCGGAAGGGAGCCGGGAAAGTCTCTGTCTTGGGTAGACACGAGCTTGTCCCTAGTTCCTCATCGAGACGAGTGTGTCCGACATGGCATGATGAGGTATGGTGAGTGGTGATTTTGTCTGTTAGTTGAAATATATTTGTCATGCTAATCATACAGGGAATACTTGGACCTCCTGAGTCGGCCGTAGATCGAGTCTTGTTCCAGTCACCCCCATACTTGTTTTGTACTACCACTTGTCCCTGCCGCAGGTAGGGTACGGTTCAGTAAGTTGTCTACCCCTTCCTAGCACACACCATACAGAGAGGCCATGGTGGAAGATACCGGATGCATCCGGTAGGCATGCCACCTGGTCCGGGGGCATGGGTGTTTCCGGTTGGGACCGAGAGGGGGGCACCCCTTAGAGCGCGCGATATAAATTTGATCACATGCTACGCGAGGTTGTAGTCTCCCCACTTAGAGTTTTGCTTAACAGGTGTCGTGGGTGATTCCAGACACCGGTAAGTTAGGCTGGTGTGTGCGGTCAGGTGTGTTTTCAATTAAAAGACTGTGGACGGAATTGGTCCCGATGGAATAAATAAATCCGTTACTCGTGGGTAAAGAGTACACCCTCTGCAGAGGTTAAATCCATTCGTATAGCCGTGTCCATGGGTAAAGACTACAGACTGAGATGGGTCTAGTGTCGGTCTTAGTGTCGGTCTTCGGAGGAAAAACTGCTAAACCAGAACATTGATTATGACCTGTGACACATGAGGATTATGATTATTATTATTGTGGACTAACCATTTACATTATTTGAATTATTGAGTATCCCTGGGATGGTTCTACCTCCTGGATATTCACTGTGATTATTCTTATATAAGCCCTTTATGTGGTGTCGCTCAGACGCCCGACTGCGGCATGCTTGTTTTTTATTCTATAAGCCCTTTATGTGGTGTCGCTCAGACGCCCGACTGTGATATGCTTGTTATTTATTTTATAAGCCCTTTATGTGGTGTCGCTCAGACGCCCGACTGTGGCATGCTTGCTATTTAAATTCTTTATAAGCCCTTTTTGTGGTGTCGCATAGACGCCCAACTGTGACATGCTTGTTATTTCTTTTATTTATAAGCCCTTTATGTGGTGTCGCTCAGACGCCCGACTGAGGCAGGATTTATCTTATTATCCATTCGAGGCGTCGCTTCACACACTCGATCGGTGCATTCTATTCCTACTCCCGTATTGCATATTCATATTTTATATGAACAATCTGCATGCGTGCATCATGGATTTTGTTTGTTTCGTGACTGACGTTATGATCATAGAACATTTCGGAGCATGATTACCATTCGTTATATTATACCAGTGTTCATAATGTTTGCGAGTACATTCAAAAGTACTCACTGGCTTGTCCCTGGCTATTGTCTTGGCCAGATTTTGTGCGAGAAGAGGAGCGTTGCGATGACAGCCCCGGAACCTACGCAAATGACGATAGCAGCCTCACGAAGATAGGAGTAATCCTGGTCAGCTGTTCCTGTGGGAAATGGAGTCCCATAGACACAGATGAACCACAAACCGCTTCCGCCATCAACCACTAGAAACCAATTGTTGTACTCAGAGGCCACAATGGTCTTGTACTACATATTATGTACTTTGCTTGGAATTTCTGTATCAAGTTGGTGCCTCATCAGCTAACAGTAATCCTAGGGCTGGTGAACACAAGGGCCATTTTCTGGGAAATTAATATCCCGAAAATCGGTCGTGACATTGACCTCTATTTCTCGTAAAGTGCTTGTGGCAGGAACAAGGGAATAATTACTGTGGATACTACGTGTGCGAGTTCATCTACAACGCGACTTGCAAAGATAAGCGGGGCTACTCTAAAAGACAATATGAAGTGCGTAAGCAGTAATATCCACAATTTCATTTTATTACACCATCATTTCTGTTGAGTTTCATTCATATATATGTATTAACCCCCTTCTTCAAATTAGATGTGGCAGATGCGGAATGAACTCCTACCACAAGATCGCATGAAAGCAATTCAAAAGGAATTGGCGGGGTTCTTTCTTGACCACGTCATCAATAAAGCCGGAGAATACCATGTGGAAGTTGAGTTCAAATGCTAGGGGATTGTAAGAGATCTTACATATTGTATATGTATGTAGCCAGTAACGTCGGATAGATAATACGAAAACTTGTTGTTCGACCAATCTCTCGGAGAAGGAGAGGTCGATCACTTCTCTCGGTATGCATGACGAACTTCTGTACTTACTGGTTTCCTTCATTTTCTTACTAGCTAGCGTGTCGAGGGCCTCTCTATACGTATAGTACGTAGCGTCGACCAAGCACGGAGATAAGAGAGGAACCTTCTCTCTATTAATTAATTAGCTACCTAACACAATATATGAAACACCTTAATTAACCATACAAAACCCCCAAATCCACCCCCCTTTCAGAAAAAAAAACAAAAACCCTAGCCCCTGAACAGCTAAGGCGTGGATGCCTATTGGTCCCGGTTGGTGCCACCAACCGGGACTAAAGTGCTTCCTGCCTGGGCTCGCAGCACCGGCCACGTGGAGGCCCATCTGTCCCGGTTAGTATAAGAACCGGGACTAAAGGCCTAGGCATTAGTAACGACCCTTTAGTCCCGGTTCCCCAACCGGGACAGATGGGCCTTATGAACCGGGACAAATGGCCCTTTTTCTACTAGTGTCCGTGCCTCGTCCAGACATTATAGTGTGGCATGAAACCCTTATAAAGCAGGTCCGGTCAGAATAAGACTTCGTATTCCCACAACTAGGGCATGGACAACACATAAAACCATTCTGCTTGTTTGCCTCAGCCACTTCGAGAAAATTATGCACGCCCTGAACGTACTCGGAGGTGTGTCTATCACCATACATCCATTGCCGGTTCATCTGGGTGCATTATATATAATTAGACAAGTGTCTATCTAAAGTAAGAATTATTTTCTTTCAGAAAGAAGATAAGAACAAGAGGCTCACCACGGTGGTGCCGGCGACGAGATCGGCGCGGGCGATCGACGGCGGTGAAGACGGGGACATGATGTGACGGACCGCTAAACCTATACAAATCTCGGGGAAAATGGAGCTTCGAGGTCGAGCTTCGAGAGGAGAAAGCTTAACTAGTGTGGCTCGGGCATTTCATTGAACACCTCATGTGCATAGGAGGTGAGCTAGAGCACCCAAATGCCCTCCCCTCGGCGTCCAGAAAAAACAGAGTGCTGTCCTGTGTGGAGGGCCGCTTCTTCCAGAGGTCGCTCACCGCGCATAGATATTGCGGCCTCCTTATTGAATACGACTCCACAACTCCCCAAACCCTTGCAACTGTGAGCAGTCGGGCAACCAGCCTCGGTATCAAAGATTTAAAGGTCGACAAGAGGGGCGGAAGATGAGACACCTCAGCCCCCCCTATGCTGCCGCTCATCCCTCCTCCTCCTACATGCCAACGAGAACAACAACAACGTAACCTTCTCGTGTACCTTCGTTGCCCCGACCGCTGAACCCATGGATGCACATCTCTCCTCTGCTCGCACGACACTACGTCCTCAGACCATCTTGGTATCCCGCTTCTCTGTGCCAGTGTAGGAGAGGAAGATGAGAGGAGGAGCACTAGGATTTGCGGGCGAGTCGAACTGGAATGAGGCAGCGTCTCCTGAATGGCGTGATTGTGCAAACCGGATGCCACTTTGCTTCCTCTAGAGACAGCGCGCCATAGGTTCAAACCTTGTAACCCCTCTCCTAGATCAGCAAAACTACCAGAATGATCTCCTTTGCCGATGGCCTCGGCATAGAACCGGATCCCGTCAGCATATGGCAATGCCGACGACAGCCGTCGACATAGGGCCATCGACGTAGATCACGTCGGCGTCTCTTTGTCAGACCATCGACATAGAGGCCTATGCTAACGGCTTTCCGAATGGACGTCGGCATAGCCTTACTATCGGCAAAGAAAACATACCGCATTGTTCGCCTGCCGCCGTCTGAACACGTGCTGGCATCGGCGAGCGCAACCCTATGCCAAAGGCTTTGCCGTCAGCATATATGTGCCACGTGTCGTCGCCTGGGTACTCTTGGTGGCAATCTATGCCGACGGCAAAGCCTTCGGCATAGTTTTGGTTAATTTTTTTCTTGATGTTCCTGTTTCTGCCCTGCAAATTTAAATAGCTATATGCCCTAATAGCTAAATATATAACAAGGATGCACATATATATGAAATGGAAACACATCTAAATAGGAAATAAGAAACATTATTATATTAATAACTTGAACAATTACAAAGTATCCAGGAGGTACAACGTATTAAAGAATAAAATAAATAGAAGACCTAAAGCTAAAGCCTAGCTTAACCTCTACTAGTTCATCTTCTTGATGTTCTTCATCTTCTCTTCTTGATCCTTAACCTACAAAACAATCAATAACTGACAAGAATTTGGATTATAGTTAAAAATATTGCATTTCCCAAGGGGAAATGCATTGCTGTTTGAGCTAGTGGATCAGGTATTTGGAACTGGTCCAAAGCCTTGATTAGGAAGATCCAAGAGGAAACCAGCAGAGCAAGTGACCAACTATGCATTTCAGAGATCAACAGCACAACAGATGGTTAAGTGTCCAGGAAGATCAGATCGAAGCAACAGATCCAGTGCATAAAGAGTCGTTGGTGACAAAGGAATAGACAAGCCAGAAATACCAAATTAAGTAGCAGTCGGCCGTGCCAAAGTAGCAGACATACTGCCAGATAGGAGAGAAGAAGAAAAAGGGCGACTCCAGAACATCAGACCGAACATACACTTGTTTTTGTTCAAGTACTGTAGCAGGGAAACTAATTTTGCTGGAACTTCCATTCGAAGCGATTCTTGCGTCGTCCTCTGTGTGGAGCACGATGATCCTAGGCACTCGGGCCGCCAAGCCAAAGCACCCGAGGCATGCAAACACTGCCAGCATGAACATGGTTTCAAAGTTCAAACTGAAATTCACTTTGGAATACGGTTTCGACGGGATGAAATGAAGCCAAGATTAGCAGGGGCAGTACCAAAAACAAGACCAGCAGCAATGATTACTGTATCTTAATTTCTCAGCATCTCTCTGAAACAGGATCAGTTCGTCGCGTCTGGGCTGGCTGGCAACGCTCTCGTGAAGGAAGCTGGCACCTTCAACTCACCTTGTTCGTCGGGCACATCGACAGCCCTGATCGAGAGCAGAATGTCATCAGGGCCATGCCTGATGAACACGAAGCAAGTTTGCGCCTCTGTACTTGCAGGTGATCCATGCACTGGACTTGTAGTGGCGCTTGAACACTAGCTGAATCTGTGGTTTCGTTCGTGCGTCTGGATACAGTCCGGAACTAATGCATGTGTATTATCTATTTCATGGAAGTGTAAGATTTCTCCTCTTCTCTTGTTTGTGTTCAATGGTTGTTGTGGTTTTTTGTTTTTGCGTTTCAACAGTGACATGTATTCTGATTAGGCACTTGCATAGGTACTGTGTAGAGCTGGAACCTCTAATAAAAAATGATCTATGCAGTAAAGCAAAGGAGAGAGACTGCAACCTTTTCAGGCCTGAATCTATCCCCATTCTGAATCGACTTGGTTATTGATTCTCATTTTCAGCATATGAAGGCCACATGCTATTTTTTTCTATGTTCTCCTCTTCGGCTCTTCCTTTACGATTCAGCATATGCTAACTGCTACTGTAGCTTTCATGCTTATATCCTTGGTTATATTTTACAGCGATCCAAATTAAGGATTTGTGTTGATATCTGAAGTTCCTAATGACGATTGGTCCTTATTAGTTTCTTTAAAGGAAGCACAACAAGTGGTTGTACTAGGAAGATTACCTTGACATGGGAGTTTCTTTTTTCTAACGAACAGGGGAGTCTTTATTATTTCACTTGAAAAGATGATGTACGCATTTAAAGTGTAGAATTTCCATTTGTATATTCATATTGTGCTTAACTTTTACTTTCTAAGAATCAATATTGGCTGGCGGTTTGGCTGATTATTTAAGAAATAAAAACGTTAGGTGTTGATCCCTTTGATCTCTAGCCATATGACTTCCCATTCAAGATATGACGGGGCATGGATGTGATACACCCATCTACAGAGATGTTTAGGTGTAAAGTTGGGACGAGCAGGCTTGTAGATGAAGGGTTTGTACTTATGGCTCAACAAAACTGACTACTCTAGCCTTGTCACCATTAGTGTAGTGTTATTATCTTTCGTCCCATGTTTTGTTGAAAGATCTTCCAGATTCAAGACCCGCCTTAAAAAATGTACAGTGCAAATACAACCATTTATCGTTACAGGCTGTTAGACATTATCTTGTGTACCACGCCAAGGTAGTTAGAGATAGATTTATCCTAACAATGTTTTCATTTATCTTTCTATCCCTTCTTCTGTAATCCCCCGATGTATCTCCTCTCTGTTACGATATGTATGCGCTATTAGGTGCGCCCCAACCAATCAATATATACCCCGCGGGCCTCCTGTTTGGAGGTTGAGACGCTTCATTACGATCATCCACATGGTATACACAGCTACCCTCTTCCCCTTCGTCTAGCCATCCCTTCTTCCACCTCCAAACTCGACAATGTCGACGTCCACCTCGGTTGTCTCCACCGGCCTCAACAACAACGTCTCCGAACCCCTCACTCGTTCCAATTATGTTCTCTCGCGTGCCCAAGCTCGTTCCCAGATCATGGGGGCGGGCCTCTTCGGGTACGTCGACAAAACCCTAGAATCGCCACCCAAAACCATCACCAGCAAGAACGCCGAGGGCAAAGATCAGGTGACTGTAAACCCTGCTTATGCGCCTTGGCTCATCCAAGACCAACAGATCGTCGCATACCTCCTCCGCAATCTCTCGAAAGAAGTTCTAGTTCAAGTAGCATCTCTTGAAACCTCCCATGCCATCTGGTCCGCCCTCGCCAACATGTTCTCTGCCCAATCCCGTTCCCGCTGCAACCACATCCGCATCTCCCTCACCACTGCCCAGAAGGGAACTCAGTCTGCTGCTGCATACTTTGGCTACATGCACGGTCTCGCTGATGAGATTGCAGCGGCTGGGAAACCCATCGATGAGGACGAACTCATGTCTCACATCATATCCGGGCTCGACATGGAATATCAGCCCATCATCAGCGCCCTGGACGTGCGTCCTGAGCCAACCACCGTCGACGAACTGTATCTACTTTTGATCAGAGGGTTGAGATGTTCCAGGGCACCGGCGGCCAAGCTTTCAAATCATCGGCCAACGCCGCTTCCCGCGGACGGGGTGGCCCTTCCAAAGGCTGCCGCGGCGGTGGCGGTGGCTCTCGTGGTGGTGGCGGCCACTATGGTGGCGGTGGTGGCGGTCACTACCCCAACTCCCACGGTGGTGGCAGCGGCGGCCACTACGGTGATGGTGGTGGCAACCATGGTGGTAACTATGGTGGCCACTACTCCAACTCCGGAGGCAGCGGAAAACACAACTACGACAACGGTGGTCGCCCCTTCTACAACAACAACAGGGGAGGCCAGAACAACTACAACAACAACTTCCGAGGGTATGATGAATATGAAGGAAAGTGTCAAATTTGCAAGAAAACTAATCATATTGCAAAGCAATGCAAGTGGCGTTATGCAGATGACAACTCACAAAAAAAGAAAGTTGCCGCAGCAGCCAACATGTCATATGGAGTAGATACAAATTGGTATGCTGATTCTGGCGCTTCTGGCCACATCACCCATGAGCTTCAGAAGCTCACCATGCATGAGAAATATCACGGTCATGAGCAAGTTCATAACGCCGATGGTACAGGTATGGAGATAAGCAATATTGGTCATTCAATTATTTGTTCCCCACATAGAGATATTCACTTGAACAATATTTTGCATTGTCCCACTTCACCAAAAAATCTCCTATCTGTTCATCGCATTGCCCTTGACAATAATGTATTTTTAGAATTTCACCCATTCTTCTTTTTGATCAAGGATCAGGTCACGAAGCAAATCCTCTATCGAGGTAGATGTGTGGATGGACTGTACCCGTTGATCCCTCAAGTTAGCAGATTCAATAAACAAGTGTGTAGTGCCATCAAGCTGTCGTTTGAGAGATGGCATGCCCGTTTAGGCCACCTTTCTTTTTCCATTGTCAAAGAAATTCTTGGCAAAAATAAACTCCCGGTTGTTGGGGAGCACAATTCTGAAACTATTTGTGATTCTTGCCAAAGAGAAAAAAGCCATCGGTTGCCTTATCATGTTTCCACTAGCATTTCTGTTAAGCCATTGCAACTCATATTTTCAGATGTATGGGGTCCTGCTCCTCTCTCTGTTGGGAAACATGCCTACTATGTTAGCTTTATTGATGATTATAGCAAGTATACATGGATGTATCTTCTTAAGAAAAGATCTAATGTATTTCAAGTCTTTCTCAATTTCCAAGCTCTTGTAGAAAGGAAGTTTGATAGAAAGATCATCGCTGTCCAGTCAGACTGGGGCGGCGAATACGAAAAGCTAAATTCTTTCTTTCAGAAGTTAGGCATTTCTTACCATGTATCATGCCCCCACGCACACCAGCAAAATGGCTCCGCAGAGCGGAAACACAGACACATCGTCGAAGTAGGACTCTCCCTACTTGCGGCTGCTTCCATGCCCCTCAAGTTTTGGGATGAAGCCTATCTCACTGTCGTTCATCTTATTAACATCCTACCTAGCCGAGTTATTAAGAATGAAACGCCCACTGAGCGTCTTTTCCATACTAAACCAGACTATGCTCCTCTTCGTATTTTTTGTTGTGCATGTTGGCCCAATCTCCACCCATATAACAACAGAAAACTCATGTTTCGTTCCAAACAGTGCGTTTTTCTGGGTTATAGTGCTCAACACAAGGGAGTCCAGTGTGTAGATGTCTCAACTGGTCGTGTCTATATTTCTCGCGATGTCGTCTTCGACGAAACACAGTTTCCTTTTGCTAAACTTCATCCAAATGTCGGCGCTCTCCTTCGCAAAGAGATCCTACTTTTGGACCCTCATCTCACAAATAGTGGTAGTGGTGAAATCAATAATTGTGATGATCAAGATTTGCCTAACTCTCCTAATGGTTTACCTGAGTATTCGACTTCAGAAGCTACTGCAGATCATAATGGTGCAAACAGTGCTAAAAATGGTGTACAAAATCGAGCTACAGGGCAATATTTCATGTGCACGCATTCTCCTGGCGAATCTGTTTCGGGATCTCCCCAGGTGTCCGCGTCAGAAGGGACAGGCGAATCTGTCGCTCGCGGATCAGCCGCGGGATCGCCGCCAGGGCCCGCCTCCCCGCTCCTGTCGGGCTCCCCGCCTGGCTTCTCCCGCACGCGCTGGGCTGACCGTTCTGCGGGCACCACGTCTCCCTCGCCACGCGCCGCTGGGCCCACCGCTGGGCCCACCACAGGCGCTGCTGGGCCAGCCGCACCTCCACCAGCCGCTCCTCATTGGCGCGGTCCCGGACCAACCGACCAGGCTGCTCTCGAGGCCCAACCAACGCCTGATTCGCCTGATGTGACGCCTGATTCGCCTGGCGCGATTGGATCGCGAGCCGCTGCTCTAGAATCTACCTCGGGATCCCGTGCTGCAGCGGATCTGGTGCACTCCCCCGGATCTCCTACGGCTGAATCCCCTGTGATTGCTCCTACACCGCCACGTACACGACTTCAACAGGGAATTACCTCCAGAATTAATTACAAAAATATTGCAAAATATGGTCTGACTTGCTTGACAGGTGAATTCTTGTGAACCCAAGACTTTGCATGAAGGTCTTGGTAATTCGCGCTGGAAACAAGCAATGGAGGAGGAGTTTTCTGTCTTGCAACGCAATAAGACGTGGCACTTAGTTCCTCGTCGTGAAGGTATCAATTTAATTGATTGCAAATGGGTCTATAGAATTAAGCGCAAGTCAGATGGTACAATTGACCGGTTCAAGGCACGTTTGGTAGCAAAAGGATTTAAACAGCACTATGGTATTGACTATGAAGATACTTTTAGTCATGTTGTCAAAGCTGCATCTATTCGTCTTGTGCTCTCCGTTGCTGTTTCCAGGGGTGGAGTCTCAGACAGCTAGATGTTCAGAACGCGTTCCTTCATGGTGTTCTGGAAGAGGAGGTCTACATGAAACAACCTCCTAGGTTTGAGGACAAAAATGTGCCTTTTCATGTCTGTAAACTTGACAAAGCTTTGTATGGGCTCAAGGAAGCACCTAGAGCATGGTATGCTCGGCTGAGTATGAAAGTACAAAAGCTTGGGTTTCTTCCATCCAAATCTGACACTTCTTTGTTCATTTACAACAAGTTTCAGACCATCATCTTTGTTCTCATTTATGTTGATGATATTATTGTGACTAGCTCTTCTAATGAAGCAATAACAGCACTGTTAAAGGATCTTTGGGCTGATTTTGCTTTAAAGGATCTCGGAGACTTACATTATTTCTTAGGCATAGAAGTCAAGAAAACTGAGCATGGCATTCATTCATCACAAGGAAAGTATGTGACTGATCTGTTAGGTAGAGTTGGTATGCAAAATTGTAAGCCTTCTCCAACCCCCTTCTCCAGCTCAGAGCAGCTATCCTTGATAGAAGGGGCACTTTTGAATCAGGAAGATAGCACCAGTTACAGGAGTATAGTTGGAGCATTACAGTACTTGACTCTTACTCGACCTGACATTTCTTTTGCAGTCAATAAAGTTTGTTAGTTTTTGCATGCACCTACTACAACCCGTTGGACAGCTGCCAAGCGCATCTTGAGGTATGTAAAGAGTACAGCACACGTTGGTCTAGCCATAAACAAATCCTCCTCTCTTCGAATCAGTGCCTTTTCTGATGCGGATTGGGCTGGTTGTGTTGATGATAGACGCTCAACAGGGGGATTTGCTATCTTTTATGGACCTACTTTAATTTCGTGGTGTGCAAAGAAACAAGCTACTGTTTCCAGGTCTAGTACTGAGGCAGAGTATAAAGCATTAGCTAATGCTACAGCTGAAATTATTTGGGTGCAAGCTTTGTTAAGAGAACTTGGAGTGCCACACATTTAGACACCTATACTCTGGTGTGATAACCTTGGTGCAACCTATCTTTCTGCTAATCATGTTTTTCATGCCAGAACTAAACACATCGAGATAGATTTTCACTTTGTCAGAGAAAGAGTTGCAAACAAAGAATCGGAAATCAGATTCATACCTTCTAAAGATCAAATTGCAGATGGGTTCACAAAGGCACTCTCTACAAGAAGCTTTGAGGAGTTTAAGCGTAATCTCAACTTGTGCAGTTGTGATTAAGGGGGAGTGTTAGACATTATCTTGTGTACCACGCCAAGGTATTTAGAGATAGATTTATCCTAACAATGTTTTCATTTATCTTTCTATCTCTTCTTCTGTAATCCCCCGATGTATCTCCTCTCTGTTACGATATGTATGCGCTATTGGGAGGTGCGCCCCAACCAATCAATATATACCCTGCGGGTCTCCTGTTTGGAGGTTGAGACGCTTCATTACGATCTTCCACAACAGGCGAGGGATTTAGTGCAGGAAGCTACTTTACAAGTAGTCTCAAGCTGGAGGATAACAGATTGGTTGAGACGTTAGGGATCCCCATCAATGTTATATTATTTGTCTGCAGGTATATTCTCAGCTCCAAATTCTGGATATTATAGTGAGTAGATGAGGTGAAAGTATGTGCAACATAGTTCTTTTTTTGTTTTGCTCTAATTTCTGCGGGAGTGTTAAACCCCACGTAGCACGATGGTGGTTGTATGCTGCCATGGAGGAATTTGAAGGAAATATGCCCTAGAGGCAATAACAAAGTTATTATTTATTTCCTTATATCATGATAAATGTTTATTATTCATGCTAGAATTGTATTAACCGGAAACATAATAGTTGTGTGAATATATAGACAAACAGAGTGTCACTAGTATGCCTCTACTTGACTAGCTCATTGATCAAAGATGATTATGTTTCCTAGCCATAGACATGAGTTGTCATTTGATTAACAGGATCACATCATTAGGAGAATGATGTGATTGACTTGACCCATTCCGTTAGTTAGCACTCGATCGTTTAGTATGTTGCTATTGCTTTCTTCATGACTTATACATGTTCCTATGACTATGAGATTATGCAACTCCCGTTTACCAGAGGAACACTTTGTGTTCTACCAAACGTCACAACATAACTGGGTGATTATAAAGGTGCTCTACGGGTGTCTCCGAAGGTACTTGTTGGGTTGGCGTATTTCGAGATTAGGATTTGTCACTCCGATTGTCGGAGAGGTATCTCTGAGCCCTCTCGGTAATGCACATCACTTAAGCCTTGCAAGCATTGCAACTAATGAGTTAGTTGTGGGATGATGTATTACAGAACGAGTAAAGAGACTTGCCGGTAACGACATTGAACTAGGTATTGAGATACCGACGATCGAATCTCAGGCAAGTAACATACCGATGACAAAGGGAACAACGTACGTTGTTATGCGGTCTGACCGATAAAGATCTTAGTAGAATATGTGGGAGCCAATATGAGCATCCAGGTTCCGCTATTGGTTATTGACCGGAGATGTGTCTCGGTCATGTCTACATAGTTCTCGAACCCGTAGGGTCCGCACGCTTAACGTTTCGATGACAGTTATATTATGGGTTTATATGTTTTGATGTACCGAAGGTTGTTCGGAGTCCCGGATGTGATCATGGACATGACGAGGAGTCTCAAAATGGTCGAGACATGAAGATTGATATATTGGAAGCCTATATTTGGATATCGGAAGTGTTCGGGTGAAATCGGGATTTTACCGGAGTACCGAGGGGTTACCGGAACCCCCCGGGGGCTTAATGGGCCATAGTGGGCCTTTGTGGAGAAGAGGAGAGGTGGCCAGGGCAGGGCCGCGCGCCCCTCCCCCCTAGTCCGAATATGACAGGGAGAGGGGGGCGGCGCCCCCCCCCCTTCCTTCCTCTCTCCCTCCTCTTTCCCCCTCCACTCGTAATCCAACTAGGAAAAGGGAGGGAGTCCTACTCCCGGTGGGGGTAGAACTCCACCTGGCGCGCCCCTCCAGGCCGGCCGCACCTCCCCCCCCTTGCTCCTTTATATACGGGGGCAAGGGGGCACCCTAGGCACACAACAATTGATCGCTTGATCTTTTAGCCGTGTGCGGTGCCCCCCTCCACCATAGTCCACCTTGATAATACTGTACCGGTGCTTAGCCGAAGCCCTGCGTCGGTTGAACATCATCATCGTCACCACGCTGTCGTGCTGACGAAACTCTCCCTCAACACTCGGCTGGATCGGAGTTTGAGGGACGTCATCGGGCTGAACATGTGCTGAACTCGGAGGTGTCGTGCGTTCGGTACTTGATCGGTCGGATCATGAAGACGTATGACTACATCAACCGTGTTGTGCTAACGCTTCCGCTTTCGGTCTACGAGGGTACGTGGACAACACTCTCCCCTCTTGTTGCTATGCATCACCATGCATGATCTTGCGTGTCCATAGAATTTTTTTTGAAATTACTACGTTCCCCAACAGTGGCGTCCGAGCCTGGTTTTATGCGTTGATGTTATATGCACGAGTAGAACATAAGTGAGTTGTGTGCGATATAAGTCATACTGCTTACTAGCATGTCATATTTTGGTTCGGCAGTATTGTTGGATGAAGCGGCTCGGACCGACATTACGCATATGCTTACGCGAGACTGGTTCTACCGACGTGCTTTGCACACAGGGGGCTGGCGGGTGTCAGTTTCTTCAACTTTAGTTGAACTGAGTGTGGCTACGCCCGGTCCTTGCGAAGGTTAAAACAACACCAACTTGACAAACTATCGTTGTGGTTTAGATGCGTAGGTAAGAACGGTTCTTGCTAAGCCCATAGCAGCCACGTAAAATTTGCAACAACAAACTAGAGGACGTCTAACTTGTTTTTGCAGGGCATGTTGTGATGTGATATGGTCAAGACATGATGCTAAATTTTATTGTATGAGATGATCATGTTTTGTAACCGAGTTATCGGCAACTGGTAGGAGCCATATGGTTGTCGCTTTATTGTATGCAATGCAATCGCCCTATAATGCTTTACTTTATCACTAAGCGGTAGCGATAGTCGTAGAAGCATAAGATTGGCGAGACGACAACGATGCTACGATGAAGATCAAGGTGTCACGCCGGTGACGATGGTGATCATGACGGTGCTTCGGAGATGGAGATCACAAGCACAAGATGATGATGGCCATATCATATCACTTATATTGATTGCATGTGATGTTTATCTTTTATGCATCTTATCTTGCTTTGATTGACAGTAGCATTATAAGATGATCCCTCACTAAATTATCAAAGTATAAGTGTTCTCCCTGAGTATGCACCGTTGCGAAAGTTCTTCGTGCTGAGACACCACGTGATGTTTGGGTGTGATAGGCTCTACGTTCAAATATAACGGGTGCAAAACAGTTGCACACGCGGAATACTCAGGTTAAGCTTGACGAGCCTAGCATATAACAGATATGGCCTCGGAACACGGAGACCGAAAGGTTGAGCGTGAATCATATAGTAGATATGATCAACATAGTGATGTTCACCGTTGAAACTACTCCATCTCACGTGATGATCGGACATGGTTTAGTTGATATGGATCACGTGATCACTCAGAGGATTAGAGTGATGTCTATTTAAGTGGGAGTTCTTAAGTAATATGATTAATTGAACTTAAATTTATCATGAACTTAGTACCTGATAGTATCTTGCTTGTCTATGTTGATTGTAGATAGATGGCTCGTGCTGTTGTTCCGTTGAATTTTAATGCGTTCCTTGAGAAAGCAAAGTTGAAAGATGATGGTAGCAATTACACGGACTGGGTCCGTAACTTGAGGATTATCCTCATTGCTGCACAGAAGAATTACGTCCTGGAAGCACCGCTGGGTGCCAGGCCTGCTGCCGATGCAACTGACGACATTAAGAACGTCTGGCAGAGCAAAGCTGATGACTACTCGATAGTTCAACGTGCCATGCTTTACGGCTTAGAACCGGGACTTCAATGATGTTTTGAACGTCATGGAGCATATGAGATGTTCCAGGAGTTGAAGTTAATATTTCAAGCAAATGCCCGAATTGAGAGATATGAAGTCTCCAATAAGTTCTACAGCTGCAAGATGGAGGAGAATAGTTCTGTCAGTGAGCATATACTCAAAATGTGTGGGTATAATAATCACTTGATTCAACTGGGAGTTAATCTTCCGGATGATAGCGTCATTGACAGAATTCTCCAATCACTGCCACCAAGCTACAAGAGCTTCGTGATGAACTATAACATGCAAGGGATGGATAAGACGATTCCCGAGCTCTTCGCAATGCTAAAGGCTGCGGAGGTAGAAATCAAAAAGGAGCATCAAGTATTGATGGTCAATAAGACCACCAGTTTCAAGAAAAAGGGCAAAGGGAAGAAGAAGGGGAACTTCAAGAAGAACAGAAAGCAAGTTGCTGTTTAGGAGAAGAAACCCAAGTCTGGACCTAAGCCTGAGACTGAGTGCTTCTACTGCAAGCAGACTGGTCACTGGAAGCGGAACTGCTCCAAGTATTTGGCGGATAAGAAGGATGGCAAGGTGAACAAAGGTATATGTGATATACATGTTATTGATGTGTACCTTACTAATGCTCGCAGTAGCACCTGGGTATTTGATACTTGTTCTATTGCTAATATTTGCAACTCGAAACAGGGGCTACGGATTAAGCGAAGATTGGCTAAGGACGAGGTGACGATGCGCGTGGGAAATGGTTCCAAAGTCGATGTGATTGCGGTCGGCATGCTACCTCTACATCTACCTTCGGGATTAGTTTTAGACCTAAATAATTGGTATTTGGTGCCAGCGTTAAGCATGAACATTATATCTGGATCTTGTTTGATGCGAGACGGTCATTTAAATCGGATAATAATGGTTGTTCTATTTATATGAATAATATCTTTTATGGTCATGCACCCTTGAAGAGTGGTCTATTTTTGTTGAATCTCGATAGTAGTGATACACATATTCATAATATTGAAGCCAAAACATGCAGAGTTGATAATGATAGTGCAACTTATTTGTGGCACTGCCGTTTAGGTCATATTGGTGTAAAGCGCATGAAGAAACTCCATACTGATGGACTTTTGGAACCACTTGATTATGAATCACTTGGTACTTGCGAACCGTGCCTCATGGGCAAGATGACTAAAACGCCGTTCTCCAGAACTATGGAGAGAGCAACAGATTTGTTGGAAATCATACATACAAATGTATGTGGTCCGATGAATGTTGAGGCTCGTGGCGGTATCGTTATTTTCTCACCTTCACAGATGATTTAAGCAGATATGGGTATATCTACTTAATGAAACATAAGTCTGAAACATTTGAAAAGTTCAAAGAATTTCAGAGTGAAGTCGAAAATCATCGTAACAAGAAAATAAAGTTTCTACGATCTGATCGTGGAGGAGAATATTTGAGTTATGAGTTTGGTCTTCATTTGAAACAATGCGGAATAGTTTCGCAACTCACGCCACCCGGAACACCACAGCGTAATGGTGTGTCCGAACGTCGTAATCGTACTCTACTAGATATGGTGCGATCTATGATGTCTCTTACTGATTTACCACTATCGTTTTGGGGTTATGCTTTAGAGACGGCCGCATTCACGTTAAATAGGGCACCATCAAAATCCGTTGAGACGACGCCTTATGAACTGTGGTTTGGCAAGAAACCAAAGTTGTCGTTTCTTAAAGTTTGGGGCTGCGATGCTTATGTGAAAAAGCTTCAACCTGATAAGCTTGAACCCAAATCGGAGAAATGTGTCTTCATAGGATACCCAAAGGAGACTGTTGGGTACACCTTCTATCACAGATCCGAAGGCAAGACTTTTGTTGCTAAATTCGGAATCTTTCTGGAGAAGGAGTTTCTCAAGAAAGAAGTGAGTGGGAGGAAAGTAGAACTTGATGAGGTAATTGTACCTGCTCCCTTATTGGAAAGTAGTTCATCGCAGAAACCGGTTTCTGCGACGCCTACACCAATTAGTGAGGAAGTTAATGATGATGATCATGGAACTTCAGATCAAGTTGTTACTGCACCTCGTAGGTCAACCAGAGTGAGATCCGCACCAGAGTGGTACGGTAATCCTGTTCTGGATGTTATGCTACTAGACCATGACGAACCTACGAAATATGAAGAAGCGATGGTGAGCCCAGATTCCGCGAAATGGCTTGAGGCCATGAATCTGAGATGGGATCCATGTATGAGAACAAAGTGTGGACTTTGGTTGACTTGCCCGATGATCAGCAAGCAATTGAGAATAAATGGATCTTCAAGAAGAAGACTGACGCTGACGGTAATGTTACTGTCTATAAAGCTCGACTTGTTGCAAAAGGTTTTCGACAAGTTCAAGGGATTGACTACGATGAGACCTTCTCACCCGTAGCGATGCTTAAGTCTGTCCAAATCATGTTACAATTGCCGCATTTTATGATTATGAAATTTGGCAAATGGATGTCAAAACTGCATTCCTGGATGGATTTCTGGAAGAAGAGTTGTATATGATGCAACCGGAAGGTTTTGTCGATCCAAAGGGAGCTAACAAAATGTGCAAGCTCCAGCGATCTATTTATGGACTGGTGCAAGCCTCTCGGAGTTGGAATAAACGCTTTGATGGTGTGATCAAAGCATTTGGTTTTGTATAGACTTTTGGAGAAGCCTGTATTTACAAGAAAGTGAGTGGGAGCTCTGTAGCATTTCTAATATTATATGTGGATGACATATTGCTGATTGGAAATGATATAGAATTTCTGAATAGCATAAAGGGATACTTGAATAAGAGTTTTTCAATGAAAGACCTCGGTGAAGTTGCGTATATATTGGGCATCAAGATCTATAGAGATAGATCAAGACACTTAATTGGACTTTCACAAAGCACATACCTTGACAAAGTTTTGAAGAAGTTCAAAATGGATCAAGCAAAGAAAGGGTTCTTGCCTGTGTTACAAGGTGTGAACTTGAGTAAGACTCAATGCCCGACCATTGCAGAAGATAGAGAGAAGATGAAAGATGTTCCCTATGCTTTAGCCATAGGCTCTATCATGTATGCAATGCTGTGTACCAGACCTGATGTGTGCCTTGCTATAAGTTTAGTAGGGAGGTACCAAAGTAATTCAGGAGTGGATCACTAAACAGCGGTCAAGAACATCCTGAAATACCTGAAAAGTACTAAGGATATGTTTCTCGTTTATGGAGGTGACAAAGAGCTCATCGTAAATGGTTACGTTGATGCAAGCTTTGACACTGATCCGGACGATTCTAAATCGCAAACCGGATATGTGTTTACATTGAACGGTGGAGCTGTCAGTTGGTGCAGTTCTAAAAAAAGCGTCGTGGCGGGATCTACATGTGAAGCGGAGTACATAGCTGCTTCGGAAGCAGCAAATGAAGGAGTCTGGATGAAGGAGTTCATATCCGATCTAGGTGTCATACCTAGTGCATCAGGTCCAATGAAAATCTTTTGTGAATACTGCTGCAATTGCCTTGGCGAACGAATCCAGATTTCACAAGAGAACCAAGCACATCAAGAGACGCTTCAATTCCATCCGGGATTTAGTCCAGCTGGGAGACATACAAATTTGCAAGATACATACGGATCTTAATGTTGCAGACCCGTTGACTAAGCCTCTTCCACGAGCAAAACATGATCAGCACCAAGGCTCCATGGGTGTTAGAATCATTACTGTGTAATCTAGATTATTGACTCTAGTGCAAGTGGGAGACTGAAGGAAATATGCTCTAGAGGCAATAATAAAGTTATTATTTATTTCTTTATATCATGATAAATGTTTATTATTCATGCTAGAACCGGAAACATAATACTTGTGTGAATACATAGACAAACAGAGTGTCACTAGTATGCCTCTACTTGACTAGCTCGTTGATCAAAGATGGTTATGTTTCCTAGCCATAGACATGAGTTGTCATTTGATTAACGGGATCATATCATTAGGAGAATGATGTGATTGACTTGACCCATTCAGTTAGCTTAGCACTTGATCGTTTAGTATGTTGCTATTGCTTTCTTCATGACTTATACATGTTCCTATGACTATGAGATAATGCAACTCCCGTTTACCGGAGGAACACTTTGTGTGCTACCAAACGTCACAACGTAACTGGGTGATTATAAAGGTGGTCTACAGGTGTCTCCGAAGGTACTTGTTGGGTTGGCGTATTTCGAGATTAGGATTTGTCACTCCGATTGTCGGAGAGGTATCTCTGGGCCCTCTCGGTAATGCACCTCACTTAAGCCTTGCAAGCATTGCAACTAATGAGTTAGTTGTGGGATGATGTATTACGGAACGAGTAAAGAGACTTGCGGTAATGAGATTGAACTAGGTATTAAGATACCGGCAATCGAATCTCGGGCAAGTAACATACCGATGACAAAGGGAACAACGTATGTTGTTATGAGGTCTGACCGATAAAGATCTTCATAGAATATGTGGGAGCCAATATGAGCATCCAGGTTCCGCTATTGGTTATTGACCGGAGACGTCTCTTAGTCATGTCTACATAGTTCTCGAACCTGTAGGGTCCGCACGCTTAACGTTTCGATGACAGTTATATTATGAGTTTATATGTTTTGATGTACCGAAGGTTGTTCGGAGTCCCGGATGTGATCACGGACATGACGAGGAGTCTCGAAATGGTCCGGACATGAAGATTGATATATTGGAAGCCTATATTTGGATATCGATAGTGTTCCGGGTGAAATCGTGATTTTACCGGAGTACCGAGGGGTTACCGGAACCCCTCGGGGGCTTAATGGGCCATAGTGGGCCTTTGTGGAGAAGAGGAGAGGCGGCCAGGCCAGGGCCGCGCGCCCCTCCCCCCCCTAGTCCGAATAGGAAAAGGAGAGGGGGGCGGCGCCCCCCCCCCCCCTTTCCTTCCTCTCTCCCTCCTCTTTCCCCCTCCACTCCTAATCCAACTAGGAAAAGGGAGGGAGTCCTACTCCCGGTGGGAGTAGGACTCCACCTGGCGCGCCCCTCCTGGCCGGCCGCACCTCCCCCCCCCCTTGCTCCTTTATATACGGGAGCAAGGGGGGCACCCTAGACACACAACAATTGATCGCTTGATCTTTTAGCCGTGTGCGGTGCCCCCCTCCACCATAGTCCACCTCGATTTTAAAATGAATTAGTTTTATTTTTCTGATTTTTTTGATATATTATTTGTATTTTCAAGACTTTAAAATGAATTAGTTTTATTTTTCTGATTTTTTTGATATATTATTTGTATTTTCAAGATTTTAAAATGAATTAGTTTTATTTTTCTGATTTTTTTGATATATTATTTGTATTTTCAAGATTTTAAAATGAATTAGTTTTATTTTTCTGATTTTTTTGATATATAATTGTATTTTTAAGATTTTAAAATGAATTAGTTTTATTTTATATGAAAAAGGACCTTTAGTCGCGGTTGGGGAGGCGGGCCGCGACTAAAGGTACCCTTTAGTCGCGGTTGGTGTCCCCAACCGCGACTAAAGGCTCTTTCTGCGCGGGAACGAAAGCGGCGCCAAAACCCTTTAGTCCCGGTTGGGGAGGCGGACCGCGACTAAAGGTACCCTTTAGTCGCGGTTGGGGAGGCGGACCGCGACTAAAGGGTACCTTTAGTCGTGGTCCGCCTCCCCAACCGTGACTAAAGGTTTGTCTATATATACTGCACTTAGCAGTTTCCGCCACCTCCCATTCTCCTCTCGACGCCGAAGCCCTGCCCCGACGCCGATCGACGCCGAAGCCTTGCCCCGACGCCGATCGACGCCGACGCCGACGCCCTGCCCCGCCGCCGACGCCCTGCCCCAGTGAGCTCCGCCGCCCCCCACTTCCCCTGCCCTGCGCGCCGCCGCCCCGCCCCCAGTGAGCGCCGCCGCCGCCCTTGCCCTGCCCTAGCGCGCCGCCGCCGCCGCCCCTGCCCTGCCCTGCCCCTGCCCGCCGCCCGCCGCCCCTGGCCCTGCCCCTGCCCGCCGCCTGCCGCCCCCGGCCCTGCCCCTGCCCGCCGCCCGCCGCCCGCTGCCTGCCGTCCTCCGCCTCCCGCCGCCGGAAAAGGAAGAAGAAGAAAGAAAAAGGAAGAAGAAGAAAGAAAAACGAAGAAGAAGAAAGAAAAAGGAAGAAGAAGAAAAAGGAAGAAGAAGAAAGAAAAAGAAAGAAAAAGAAAAAGGAAGAAGAAGAAAGAAAAAGGAAGAAGAAGAAGAAACCAAAAAGAAAAAGGAAGAAGAAGAAAGAAAAAGGAAGAAGAAGAAAGAAAAAGAAAAACCAAAAGAAAACAAAACCAAATGAAAACCAAAAAGAAAAACAAAGAAAACAAAACAAAACAAAACCAACAGCAAAAAGAAAACAAACCAAATGAAAGAAAAAGGAAGAAGAAGGAAAATGTTAATGTTAAATGTTAAATGAAGAAAGAAACCAAAAAGAAAAAGGAAGAAGAAGAAGAAGAAGAAAGGAAGAAAAAAGGAAGAAGAAACAAAAAAGGAAGAAGAAAGAGAAAAGGAAGAAAATGTTAAATGTTAAATGAAGAAAAAAAGAAGAAACAAAACAAAAAAACCAAAGAAAACCAAAAAGAAAAACAAAGAAAACAAAACAGAAAGAAAACAAAGAAAACAAACCAAAAAGAAAAACAAAGAAAAACAAAACACAAAGAAAACAAACCAAAAAGAAAAACAAAGAAAAACAAAGAAAACAAAGAAATCCAAAAAAGAAGAAAAAAGGGAGAAGAAAGAAACCAAATGAAAACCAAAAAGAAAAACAAAGAAAACAAAACAAAAGAAACCAATGCAAAAGAAACCAAAACAGAAGAAAAGGAAAAACAAAATAAGAAAAGGAAAAATAAAAGGAAGAAGAAAAGGAAGAAGAAAAGGAAGAAGAAAAGGAAGAAGAAAAGGAAAAAGATAAGGAAGAAGAAAAGGAAAAAACAAAATAAGAAAAGGAAAAAGAAAAGGAAGAAGAAAAGGAGTACTCAATAATCTTATTTTTTAATTCCTCCTCCTCTATGTCCCCTTAATCTTATTTTTTAATTCCTTTATACTTAAAGAATTTTTACTACATGCAGGAGTGACATATGGCGGACGATAGAGCCGAGCCGCTTAGGGATCCGGAGGCTGAACGTTATTTAACGGGCATCATCAACAACGAGATTCCTTATGTGCCGGGCTCAGAATATGAGCAAGAAGGTGAAGGAACGGACATTGTCGACGGAGGTGAAGGTGAAGGAATGGATGTAGTCTCTTCTTTTCTGAACCTTGACGGTGGAACAGACATTGTCGATGATCAAGAAGGTGAAGGAACGGACATTGTCGACGGAGGTCAACCGTCAACAAACGAGGATCTCGAATTGCAAGTAGCAACCACCTCCGGCGAGGTATATATATACATTGAGCCTCTCGTGATACAAACTTACTGAAATGTGAATACATATGTATTAACGCGCGCGACTCTCTTTCTTTTTTTAGCCCGCGGCCGGATCGAGTACGACAAAGCGTGGCAAATCCAAGGCGATGTAAACAGGAGAAACATATGCCATTGAGTTTGTCAGTGAAACCGGCAAGCCCCTACAGCACACCTCAAAGTTTATCAACCAATGCGGAGTCGTTGTTAGAGACAACGTCCCGATCACCGTCCAGGAATGGAAGGAGCCAAAGAAGGCACGTCTTGGTTTCAGTTTTGTCGACAAGAGAACGAAAAAGGATTGCTGGAGAAAGCTTATGGAACATTTCATTCTACCTCCGGAATACAACAAAGTCGATGAATTCGGTAACGAGGTTCTGGGTGGACGTGAGAGGAGGAGGCTAGTTAAAGAGTTCGCTCTTCAGAAGATGGGCGAAGCATTCCGGAACTTCAAGAAAAATTTAACCCGTGACTATGTCAACAAGGGCAAGACTCCGGATTTCAATGGACAAGATGAGAAACTGAAAGGTGATTGGCCAGAATTTGTGAGGCAAAAGCAATCGGAGCATTTCAAGGAAATATCGAAAAAAATAAGGATAATGCGAGTAAGAAAAAGTTCCATCATATTATGGGGCCAGGAGGATACCGCCTTTCGAAGCCTAGGTGGCAGAAGATGGAGGAGGACCTGAGGGTGCGAGGAATCCCTCTAGGTACAGAGGGATGGGACCCAAGGGCCAAAAGCTGGTGGTACGGGCATGGGGGATCGCTAGACCCGGAGACAGGGGTGTGTGTTCACCGGCAGAAAAAGTTTGCTCCCACCCAAGCCCTTATTGACGCAATGACCCAAGCTCAAGAGGGCTTGATCAAGTTCAACAGAGAGAAAGACGCACTGACAACAGCCCTCGGGAATGATGAACACGGAGGACGTGTACGAGGCAAAGGCAAAGTTTCGTGGAAAGTAGGGTTTTCCCAGGACAATGACCCGTACTGTTACAGAAGCCGTAAGAGAAAGACGGACCGGGATGCAGATCTTATGGCGAAGTTTGCATCGGAACTCCATGAGTTGAAGCAGACCGTGCATGAAATAGTAAAAGAAAAATCGGCTGCAGGGCCGCATGAAGATCATGAAGCGGATCGCGGAAGCCAGCAGCGGAGAAGCAGCGTGGCTTCCACGGATGCCCCGCCTAGTGCTAGTGCACCGATGATCGAGATTCGTGCACCGGAGCCTCACTACCCCGTGGATGATGTAAAGGAGATGAAAGAATGTGATCTGCATTATCCCGTGGGGAACGTTTCCACGAAGGTAGCTAGCGGCAGTGCTTTACCCTGTACACCTGGAGCACTCCACCACAACAACCCCATTGCATATGGCTATGCTCGCGTCATGGTGGAAGACATAGTCCAAGGGTTTGAGGACCTGGAGATTGACAAAGCTACACCCGAAGGGGAGAGAAGACTTGGAGATGTCAAGCGCCAGATCATTCTATGGAAAAAGAAGTACATAGTGTTTCCAGGCGAGGCGCCAAGGCTAGCAAGTCCACCCCCCTCCGATGGTGGTGGTGGTGGCGGTGGTGGCGGTGGTGGTGGTCGTGGTGGTTCACCTACACCTCCTTCACTCCATTCGACGCCGTCCCCCGATCCACAACCTCCGGCGGGTACGACGTCCCCCCAATCCTCCTCCGGCGGGTACGACGCCCCCCAATCCACCTCCGGCGAAGAAGCAGAAGCAGGCGGACAGCAAGGAAACCCGCTCCTGGACTATTAACCCGGACCCTTATGTACCTAAGACCACAAGGGTACCGGAGCCATCACTGAAGCCTCTCCTCCCAAGGCCTTGGGAACTTAGTGAAGCTGAAACCAAATTGGCCGCGTCTGCTGATTATGAGAAATGGAAGGCGGATATGAAGGCGATAAAAGAGCCTGAGCCCAAGCAAGTATTCACTGAGAAGCAAAAGAAGTGGGCTAAGGATTTTTTGACGACACCGTCCCAAGCCGAGCTGAATATGCCTGACGACTATGGACATGAACTTCGTAGGCAAGCAAAAATATTGAAGGAGGAGAAAGAAGAAAGTAAAAAAAGCGGGAAACAAGTTGACCAGCTCGGGATGCAGAAGAAACAATCGATCCCTCCGCTCATAGTGAAAGCCGGTCCGGAAGAGGACCCCGAGATCATAGCAGCTGCGGCAGCACTTGGATTGACTGTAGCGAGTGCCATGAAACAAGTGTCCGAGATGGGTTTGACTCTTCGTGCCTTCTTAGGCCTTGAGGATGCGCCAGTATGTGAGATAGCATTACAATATGTGCGGAATGGGCCTCTCGTCAAGCCTGCGCGGGAAAAGAGTCTACCACCACAAATGCGAAATCTGCTACGTTGGTACAAGCAATTCATAACATGGGCCGACAAAGAATATGTTTATGCGGATGTTACAGAGGAGCATCACATCAAACGGTACTCTGTACAAGTTCATATGAGTGAATTGTTCCAGCTGTTCAATCTGCGCGACCTCGACAAATCTATGCTGAGTTGCTACGTTCTGTAAGTGATTTATTTCTACCTCATCTCGTTCTTCATTGCCTGCACTATATATATATTGTCTAACTATATTGTTGCGTACGCTATTATGCAGATTGAAGATTTGGGAATGCAAAATAAGAAACATCCATGATGTTGGGTTCATTGACCCACATATCGTTAATGGACATGTCTTACAAAATCACCCCGAAGACGTGGAGAAAGACTTGTACAAGTTTCTTAGAAAGCATCAACTCAAAAGTCATATTCTATTTCCTTACCATTTTGGGTGAGTGTTTCTCTCTTGTGCCCATTCTCTTTTGTTTACTTCATGCATGGTATGTCTAATCGATGAGTTATGCATGACTGTGCATGTAACGTGTCCGCAGGTTCCACTGGATTCTGCTAAATATTGAACTTCATACCTCCAGAGTTCTAATCATGGACTCTATGGATTCGGATCCAAAGCGTTGGGCCGACATGAGAAAAATGCTGCAAAAGTAATTATTTTCAATCATTCGAGCTCTATATCGATCGGTCTCTTTCGTTCATTTCCTAATATCAAGTAACTAATAACTCCCTTGTTCATTTAATTTTCTTTGCCCTGTAGGGTTTGGAGACGGTTCTCAGAAGAAATTGTCGGTGAATTCAAACATGAGCTAGATTTCAGAAGGTTAGTTAATGTGGATAAGCAGCCACCGGAGACCAATCTATGTGGATACTATGTTTGTGAGAACATCCGGAGACACACCTCTGAGCGGAAGGCATCGGATAGCGTGCGGAACGCGACGGATAACTTGCGGAGGAGGCTTAGTCCAGAAGCTCGCTTCCGACCAATTCAAGAAGAATTAGCAGGATTTTTCATGAGGGAAGTCATCAATCCTAAAGGAGAACACTATACCGAGGACGAAGAAATTTATATGCATACCCGAGATTGAAACTTGTTCGAAGTTGTATATGGTCATCCATCCTAATTGTGTATGGAAACTTGTTCGAAGTTGTATATGGTCACCTGAGATTGAATATATATTATATATTCCTCTTGAATTCTTCTTGTTTGAAATTTCATATGCATGTATATAGTACCGTAGAATATGTGTACTGAAACCTCATCAAAATTAAAATAAAACACAAAATAAAATATAAAAGAAATAAAACACTACAAATTAAAAAGAAACCAGGTTTAGGGGGGCTAAAACCCTAAACCTGCGGAGGAGGCCTTTAGTCCCGGTTAGCCACGAGAACCGGGACTAAAGGTCCTCCGCCCCGACGGACCCCTGGCGGCCACGTGGACGGCCTTTAGTCCCGGTCAGCCACGAGAACCGGGACTAAAGCCTTTAGTCGCGGTTCGTAAGAGGCGCGACTGAATGGGGGGGGTCTTTAGTCGCGCATATTTAGTCCCGGTTGCACAGCCGGGACTAAAGGCTGTTGCGAACCGGGACTAAAGGGCTTTTTTCTACCAGTGTTCGGCTTGCTTCTGTAGTATGCTTTCTCAATGATAATCTAGCCCATGCTTGATTATATTACACATTAATCCTGTTGAAAGCTATATTAAATCTTATCTTTTGAAAGCTATACATTTAGATATTTTGATTTTTGTAATGTTTTGCATGCATTTTTACTCAGGATAATATCGCGTTGGAAGCGTGGTTATACTTGACAATGAGCAGGTAGATGCGAGTAGGTAGGAAGGCCGCACCCGGCATGCATAGATGATGCATGCCTCTGCACATTTGTGGTGGAATGGTACTAGCTTGAGGCAATTAGGCATAGTCTTTTTGGACAGGTTGTTGACAGAGAAAAATATATAGTTTGGCGTGAGGAATAACATAGCCAGGCATGCTGGTACTATAAGTCGTGTTACATAGAAATAAAATTTGTTTGTTTGCTTGAGTGAATATGTCTAATGTATACACAAATATTCAGTTATGTGTTTCAAATTTGAAGTATGTGGTTGTTGGTGTGGTCGGGATGGATACGCCGCGTTGGGAGCCATATATGTGCTATTGATGGATGAGTAGCTGAGATAGTGGATAGAGGAACAAGAAAACCGTTTTAATGGTAAAAGAATAATGATATCGTGTCATGTGCACAAGAATTATGTTCCATAAAAATAATGTTGAATATCTAAATTTATATGCATTGTAGCCCGTAGCAACGCACGGGCGTTCTACTAGTCGTTGTACTGTCCTATGTGGAGGGCCGCTTCTTCCAGAGGTCGCTCATCGCGCATAGATATTGCGGCCTCCTTATTGAATACGACTCCACAACTCCCCAAACCCTTGCAACTGTGAGCAGTCGGGCAACCAGCCTCGGTATCAAAGATTCAAAGGTCGACAAGAGGGGCGGAAGATGAGACACCTCACCCCCCCTATGCTGCCGCTCATCCCTCCTCCTCCTACATGCCAACGAGAACAACAACAACGTAACCTTCTCGTGTACCTTCGTTGCCCCGACCACTGAACCCATGGATGCGCATCTCTCCTCTGCTCGCACGACACTACGTCCTCAGACCATCTTGGTATCCCGCTTCTCTGTGCCAGTGTAGGAGAGGAAGATGAGAGGAGGAGCACTAGGATTTGCGGGCGAGTCGAACTGGAATGAGGCAGCGTCTCCTGAATGGCGTGATTGTGCAAACCGGATGCCACTTTGCTTCCTCTAGAGACAGCGCGCCATAGGTTCAAACCTTGTAACCCCTCTCCTAGATCAGCAAAACTACCAGAATGATCTCCTTTGCCGATGGCCTCGGCATAGAACCGGATCCCGTCAGCATATGGCAATGCCGACGACAGCCGTCGACATAGGGCCATCGACGTAGATCACGTCGGCGTCTCTTTGTCAGACCATCGACATAGAGGCCTATGCTAACGGCTTTCCGAATGGACGTCGGCATAGCCTTACTATCGGCAAAGAAAACATACCGCATTGTTCGCCTGCCGCCGTCTGAACACGTGCTGGCATCGGCGAGCGCAACCCTATGCCAAAGGCTTTGCCGTCAGCATATATGTGCCACGTGTCGTCGCCTGGGTACTCTTGGTGGCAATCTATGCCGACGGCAAAGCCTTCGGCATAGTTTTGGTTAATTTTTTTCTTGATGTTCCTGTTTCTGCCCTGCAAATTTAAATAGCTATATGCCCTAATAGCTAAATATATAACAAGGATGCACATATATATGAAATGGAAACACATCTAAATAGGAAATAAGAAACATTATTATATTAATAACTTGAACAATTACAAAGTATCCAGGAGGTACAACGTATTAAAGAATAAAATAAATAGAAGACCTAAAGCTAAAGCCTAGCTTAACCTCTACTAGTTCATCTTCTTGATGTTCTTCATCTTCTCTTCTTGATCCTTAACCTACAAAACAATCAATAACTGACAAGAATTTGGATTATAGTTAAAAATATTGCATTTCCCAAGGGGAAATGCATTGCTGTTTGAGCTAGTGGATCAGGTATTTGGAACTGGTCCAAAGCCTTGATTAGGAAGATCCAAGAGGAAACCAGCAGAGCAAGTGACCAACTATGCATTTCAGAGATCAACAGCACAACAGATGGTTAAGTGTCCAGGAAGATCAGATCGAAGCAACAGATCCAGTGCATAAAGAGTCGTTGGTGACAAAGGAATAGACAAGCCAGAAATACCAAATTAAGTAGCAGTCGGCCGTGCCAAAGTAGCAGACATACTGCCAGATAGGAGAGAAGAAGAAAAAGGGCGACTCCAGAACATCAGACCGAACATACACTTGTTTTTGTTCAAGTACTGTAGCAGGGAAACTAATTTTGCTGGAACTTCCATTCGAAGCGATTCTTGCGTCGTCCTCTGTGTGGAGCACGATGATCCTAGGCACTCGGGCCGCCAAGCCAAAGCACCCGAGGCATGCAAACACTGCCAGCATGAACATGGTTTCAAAGTTCAAACTGAAATTCACTTTGGAATACGGTTTCGACGGGATGAAATGAAGCCAAGATTAGCAGGGGCAGTACCAAAAACAAGACCAGCAGCAATGATTACTGTATCTTAATTTCTCAGCATCTCTCTGAAACAGGATCAGTTCGTCGCGTCTGGGCTGGCTGGCAGCGCTCTCGTGAAGGAAGCTGGCACCTTCAACTCACCTTGTTCGTCGGGCACATCGACAGCCCTGATCGAGAGCAGAATGTCATCAGGGCCATGCCTGATGAACACGAAGCAAGTTTGCGCCTCTGTACTTGCAGGTGATCCATGCACTGGACTTGTAGTGGCGCTTGAACACTAGCTGAATCTGTGGTTTCGTTCGTGCGTCTGGATACAGTGTGACACGTTGTGTCGGATGAAGGCGGCGAATCGGCCTCAACGTGAACGAAGCCAAGCATATGATCCGTCCATGGATCGGTGGGGGTTTTGTTTAAAAGTTTGGGCCGTGAACTGCGCGAAGCAAAAATTTTGAGCGATTTAGCTCCTGTGCCTGGTCCAGATGAATAGATATATGTATGGATGGATCATGCATGTGGTCAGTTGGCCTGTGTTCTGTTATATTTTGTTATGCCGCGGTGACTTTGCTACTGCGGGGACAATTAAACTGGGCGCATGTTCTTTGGTCTTACTGCCACCACTATGTTGTGAACTGAATCATACTATCATATATGGTTTCAGATGTGTGATCAAGGAGAAAGATTACGTGGTTAAGGAAATTCAAAAGGAGAAATGCATCTGATCTTCACTTGTTTGCAGAACAAGAACGGGTTGCAGAAGTCAAAAAAAGAATTTTGTAGTCTGTCAGACAACCTCTGGGCCATCCTGCACCAGTGTGAAACCAGGCAGGAACGATCCTCTACAACCGTTGGATAACACCCATCACCGTTAATCACGCTCTGGCCCAGAGGTCAGAATGCACAACCAAACTGAAGTGCTTGCCTCCTTATATTGGTAAAGGATGCAGCGGTATGAGCCTATAGAACAGATCCTGTTCAAGTAAGGTCGTGCTACAACCAGCCCTATCGCCTTATAAACCACTCCCGCGTCCCTTAAACTGGCGAGGTGGGACTAATTGAGTGTTGTTGGCACATGCAGCAGCGTCTCCTCAGGCAGAGCTTGGAAGGAAGGAGGTTAGTGGCCCATGTACAAGCAGAGAAATGTTCAGCTGTGGAGATTTTGAACGAGTTTAATATATGGCAAATGCTGCATAGCCTCTACTTTTCATACCTAGTTTTGAATGATGCTTATTGTAACTTATTTTAAGGCAGCTAGTCTTTTGTTTTCTCTAGCTTTTATATATATGCCAAATTAAATTACAGTCGGCCATTACCAAAGTAGCAGACACATTGCAAGGTTTGAAAGAAGAGAGGAAAAAAAATGTGACCGATAGAAACAAAACTAGATGAGAAAAATGGGTGTGGTGTAAAGCTCTTTCCTGAAGCATCTTTTTGTTTTGCTGAGTCCGTTGTTCAGAAATCCAATAGTATTTCCGTGGAACGCTGCTTCCTGCAACTCGACTTGATCCAATAGTATCAGAAATCCAACAAGTCAAGGTGTAGCACGGCCTCTGGTCGCCGTCCTTCCTCAGCGGGGAGCACGGCGGTGTCATCCTTGGCGCACATGCATGACCGGCGATTACTGACGGCGCGGCACGACGCGGCTTATGCTTGATGCGCAGCAGCTGAATTGCTATGGATGAATGCATAAGAGGGACCAAAAGACTGAAACCCACTTTGAAGCATGGTTTCAACAATAGTGAGGATGAGCAGAGGCTGTACCAAAACCACGATCAACAGTAAGGAATAATTGATTTGCAAAAAAGGATGCACCAGCCGGGAATCGAACCCGGGTCTGTACCGTGGCAGTACCAAAACCAAGATCAGCAGTAAGGAATAGTTGATTTAAAAAAAACAGCAGGGAATAATTTCTCAGCATCTCTGAAACAGGCTAAGTCAGTGGGTACAAAAGCATGTGAAGGAAACGCCGACGACGAACGTCGACAACCTGATTGACAACACATAATGTTGCTCGTCAAGGCCTTGCCAAGCTAATGAATACGACGCAAGTGTGAGTATCTATACAAGCTGAAACACAGCTGACAAAACAGGCGTCGATCGGTCGGTCGACAAGGGGCTCGGCTCTATTCTTCTTCTGCAAACCAGAATGCATATATGACTGAAAAATGGCAGACAAGACAATCAGGCTCAGTACCCTTGAAGAGATATATTGGGGAATGATAACTTTTGTATGTTTTGGCTAGAAAGGAAGATTTAATTTCTTTAATCAGCATCTTTTTTGCTGCCAGGACTGTTCTTCAAGTCTAGATATAAAACAAGATTTAGTCAAATTTCCTGTTGTTAGTTACAAGAACAAGAACACAATCCCGCAAAACAAAGAAAAAGGCTGCACCAGCCGGGAATCGAACCCGGGTCTGTACCGTGGCAGGGTACTATTCTACCACTAGACCACTGGTGCCTTTGATGAGGTAGCTATACTAATTGCCGCCCTACTCCTTCCTTTCCCCCCTCGTGCTTGCCATCCTCCCACGTTCTCTCCATCCACTCAAACGTCATGCGTCTGCCTGGAACATCACGACATCAACCAAAGGGTCACGAAACACTAGCGGCATGTGCCAAGGCGGTCTTCTCTGATGATCCCTCGGCACCTTCAGCTGTGGACACTCACGTCTCAAATTGGATATGTATCATTGCGTGGGTCTCACTAAACTCGAGAGGGAGTGTAATTGGACCGAGAGGCTTTGAATAGTTCAACAATGCCAAAGAACTAATAGCGGTTGCTGGCACCGAAGGAGAGGAAGGAAGGCACTGTGGCTCGATTCGTTGGGCTGGCCGGATCAGGAGAGGAAGGAGGGGAGGGGGCAGTCTTGGAGGTCGACGGTTCTCTTATAGGCTTAAATAGCCACACCCAACGTGGTCATTGCCTACGCTCGCCGATGTGATCGACGGCCGCGCAATGGATGTGGGGCTTCCTGTGCAACTCGATGGACCACACAGAGAGGTGGGGCATGCTCATCGTCGGCGTGCAGTTGAAGAGGAGCACGGCGCGAGGTCAGCCAACATCGCACGAAAGCTCGGTGGACTTGAGGATCATCTCCTACACCGTTGCTACCATGATACCAACATCGGGCATGACAACAACCCGATGATGGCAGTAACAAGGATCCCAATTGCGTGGGTGTCTGGCAAGCCATCGAAGAGGAAGCGGGTATGCACGTTACGTCGAGCCCTTGTGACGCTACTCAACACAAACGCCAACAACTTCTATGGCATGGTATACCAGGTCACTGGCATCCTCGCACCTGTCAACCCATATGCCGAAGCATTGTGTAGGGGGAACATGCTACAGGAACAAAATTTTAAGCTACACGATCACACCTAGGAAAACTATGAAGAGGTGCCTACACTAGTAGAAAACTGGGCTTTGGTCACAGGGCAATATTCACATTAGTCCCGGTTCAGTCACGAACCTTTAGTCCCGGTTCATACCACAAACCGGGACTAAAGGGCTGGTCCTAGTTGCGGCCAGTGTTTAGTCCCACCTCGCCAACCAAAGGGCGCTCACACCAGTTTATAAGCCCGTCCCTCTATGCCTTGTTGAGCTTCTCTTAAAGTGAAAATAGATGCCCTTATACAGGGAATTTCACCTAAATTCACAGTAAATTGAAATTTACTGTGAATTTAGGTTCAATTTTCTCTATAAGCGCATCTATGTTTATTTTTTTATATTTATAAAATAAATAAACCTTAATAAAATAAATAAAACTAAATAAACCTTAATAAAATAAAATAAAATAAACTATAGTAACTACAATAAATAAACCTTAATAAATTAAGTAAAAATAGCAGCAGTAAAATAAATAAAAATAGCAGCAGTAAAATAAATAAAAATAAAATAATTAAAGTAAAATACATAAGTAATTAGAAATAAAATAAATAAGTTTTTTGTTGTAAGTAGAAACAAAACAAAACAAATAAAGCAAAAGAGAAAAAAAACACGAGCCATCAACTCCATAACCGCCATATCTGGGATAGAGAAGGGCGATCCCTTGGAGTGAGATTCACATACAGTTGCCCGTAACATCTACCATTCGAGCCTAGCAGGTGGAACTCGGATCTGTCAACAGTGTCAAAGCGGCAAATAGCAGGCGGAGGAGAAGCCACCGATGTCATGTGTAGATCCCTTCTAGGTCTTGCGGATCGTGCTATTACAGCAATTTGGTTGGTTGATCCCAAAAAAAAGGAATTTGGTTGGTTTTCTTGAAGCCCTAGCTTGTTGTGCCGTCCTATTCTCTCAATGCAATTTAGCAAATGCTACTACAGTACAGTAAAGGGCACAAAGAAAAAGCACGCAGTGAAGGAAAATACCTCCATATCAAAGCTGCTACTTATCTTGTTGGTTATCAGGATGTGGATATGTAGAAGTTTCTCTAGCCACGGCAACAGACATGCATTCATCGACGGGGTTCACTACAGAACAAAATAAATGCTGACGTTAGTTGTTGAGGGTACGTTTGACATCCCTGAGAGACTAGATAATGAAAAGATGAATCGTCAAACCTGGATGAACAAAGACGCTACCAAGTGGATGAATCTGATGGCCTGTCCTCCCTTGAAGATCATGCGTCCTCCCTTGAAGGCGCCACCAGGGCCATGGACGCCTCATACACCGCCGCCGACGTGTTGTAGTGATGAGGTATCGTGCAGGATCTGACACAGGATCACCTTCAGGCAAGATGAATAGGTCTTCAGGGGCACGACGGCGCCATGGCCGGGACTGGTGACGACGGCGGCGGCGAGCGAGCGGGAGGGTGGCGGCGGCTGCGTGCGAGTGGGAGGCCGGAGGATCACCACTCATTGTGCTCGACATATCACTACAAGAAACCTGTTAATCCATGACGGATTTCTAATGACATTTTTGAAAACTCTTATCGATGACCTGGTAAAACCCCACAAGCCCGGTGAAAGCCCGCTAAAGCCCGTCTAACCGTTCCCGTATAAAAACATAACCCTAAATTCCCTCCTCGGCCCCTGCATCGTGTCCCACAGCACGTCGCCACCCCTCGTCCCTCCCACAGCTCGTAAACCTTAATAAAATAAAATAAAATAAACTATAGTAACTACAATAAATAAACCTTAATAAATTAAGTAAAAATAGCAGTGGTAAAATAAATAAAAATAGCAGCAGTAAAATAAATAAAATAAAATAATTAAAGTAAAATACATAAGTAATTAGAAATAAAATAAATAAGTTTTTTGTTGTAAGTAGAAACAAAACAAAACAAATAAAGCAAAAGAGAAAAAAACAGAGGAAAGAAATTATGCCACCTACTGGGCCACCACGGCCTGAATACGACTAGAAACCCATCCATGGGCCAGGATTCAGGCCCGCAGAAGGCCCAGTAGGCCCCACAGGCAAAGAGAACAGTTAGGCCCGAAAGCCTGCAGTTGAGAGGAGTTCGAGAGGGTGGGCGCAGCAGCGCTTATAAACCACTCTCGAGCTCTCTCAACTAGCGAGGTGGGACTAAACTTTTGATGCGGGGCAGCACAAGGCCTTTGGTCCCGGTTGGTGCCACCAACCGGGACTAAAGGGGGCATTGGTCCCGGTTCGTGGCACCAACCGGGACCAAAGGCCTTTAGTCCCGGTTGGTGCCACCAACCGGGACCAATGAGTTCCCTATATATACCCCATCGCCACAGCAGAGCACTCCAGAGTGCTCTGTTTTTTCTGGCCGGCGAGGGGAGGGCATTTGGGTGCTCTAGCTCACCTCCTATGCACATGAGGTGTTCGATGAAATGTCTGAGCCACACTAGTTAATCTTTGTCCTCTTGAAACTCGACCTCCGAGCTCCATTTTCCCGGAGATTTGTCTAGGTTTAGCGGTCCGTCACGTCCCGTCCCCGTCTTCACCGCTGTCGATCGCCCGCGCCGATCTCGTCGCCAGCACCACCGTGGTGAGCCTCTTGTTCTTATCTTCTTTCTGAAAGGAAAAAATTCTTACTTTAGATAGTTACTTGTCTAATTTTATTACTTTTATTATTCCTTCTTATTACATAGTGCGATGGTTTTGGTATCCGCCCCCGTCGGCCCTCGTCCTGTCTATGATTCGGATATGGTATATATTATCTTTTTATAACTATTTGGTTCATTTATTGTTTATGACAAATATACCGACCAACGTGACATAGATTTTATTTATCTAGGAGGTGGTTGAACCGGAAATTCTAACCGACCCTCTTGTCGAGAGGTTAAATTTAGTTGAAGAAGAAAACAATTACTTGAAGGAAAAAATAAAAAAATTTGAGGAGGAGAAGATGATATTGGAGTTGCATGTTGCGGATGTCGTCGATGATCACAAGATCAAGATGGATGCAATGCGCTTGAAGATTAGAAAGATTAGAAAATATGCCATTCATACCGAGGCTTGGTATCATTATGCCGTTGGATCAATTGTTACCTTGGTTGCGATTATGATCGCATTTGTTTTCACATTGAAATGTTTTACATAGTTTCAATGTATGGTTTAATTAATTAGATGCTCTGGAGAGCTATATATATGTTGTTAGATGAGAACTATGTATGTACTTTGGTTCTAATGTGATGATGAAATTCTATTAATGTGGTCACTTAATTATCTATTCATGATGTTCTGTAATGGTTTTTGACACACTTAATTATATATAATGCACGCAGATGAACCGGCAATGGATGTACGGTGACAGACACACCTCCGAGTACATTAAGGGCGTGCATGATTTTCTCGAAGTGGCTGAGGCAAACAAGCAGAATGGTTTTATGTGTTGTCCATGCCCTATATGTGGGAATACGAAGTCTTACTCTGACCGGAAAATCCTTCACACCCACCTGCTTTACAAGGGTTTCATGCCACACTATAATGTTTGGACGAGGCACGGAGAAATAGGGGTTATGATGGAAGACGGCGAAAAAGAAGAGGACGATGACAACTATGTGCCCCCTGAATACGGTGATGCTGCAACGGGGGAAGCTGCTGAAGATCAAGAGGAACCAGACGATGTGCCCAATGATGCTGCAAGGGGGGAAGCTGCTGAAGATCAAGAGGAACCAGTGCCCGATGATGATGATCTCCGCCGGGTCATAGTCGATGCAAGGACGCAATGCGAAAGTCAAAAGGAGAAGCTGAAGTTCGATCGCATGTTAGAGGATCGCAAAAAAGGGTTGTACCCCAATTGCGAAGATGACAACACAAAGCTCAGTACCGTACTGGAATTGCTGCAGTGGAAGGCAGAGAATGCTGTGCCTGACAAAGGATTTGAGAAGCTATTGAAAATATTGAAGAAGAAGCTTCCAAAGGATAACGAATTGCCCGACAGTACATACGCAGCAAAGAAGGTCGTATGCCCTCTAGGATTGGAGGTGCAGAAGATACATGCATGCCCTAATGACTGCATTCTCTACCGTGGTGCGTACAAGGATCTGAACGCATGCCCGGTATGCGGTGCATTGCGGTATAAGATCAGACGAGATGACCCTGGTGATGTTGACGGCGAGCCCCCCAGGAAGAGGGTTCCTGCGAAGGTGATGTGGTATGCTCCTATAATACCATGGTTGAAACGTCTGTTCAGAAACGAAGAGCATGCCAAGTTGATGCGATGGCACAGTGAGGACCGTAAGAAAGACGGGAAGTTGAGAGCACCCGCTGACGAATCGCAGTGGAGAAAAATCGAGAGAAAGTACTGGGCTGAGTTTGCAGCTGACCCAAGGAACGTATGGTTTGGTTTAAGCGCGGATGGCATTAATCCTTTCGGGGAGCAGAGCAGCAATCACAGCACATGGCCCGTGACTCTATGTATGTATAACCTTCCTCCTTGGATGTGCATGAAGCGAAAGTTCATTATGATGCCAGTTCTCATCCAAGGCCCTAAGCAACCCGGCAACGACATTGATGTGTACCTAAGGCCATTAGTTGAAGAACTTTTACAGCTGTGGAATGGAAACGGTGTACGTACGTGGGATGAGCACAAACTGGAGGAATTTAACCTGCACGCGTTGCTGTTTGTAACCATCAATGATTGGCCCGCTCTCAGTAACCTTTCAGGACAGACAAACAAGGGATACCACGCATGCACGCACTGTTTAGATGACACTGAAAGTATATACCTGGACAAAAGCAGGAAGAATGTGTACCTGGGCCATCGTCGATTTCTTCCGACCAACCATCAATGTCGAAAGAAAGGCAAGCATTTCAAAGGCGAGGCAGATCACCGGAAGAAGCCCGCCATGCGTACCGGTGATCACGTACTTGCTATGGTCAATGATTTACACGTAATCTTTGGAAAGGGTCCCGGCGGACTAGCTGTTCCGAATGACGCTTAGGGACACGCACCCATGTGGAAGAAGAAATCTATATTTTGGGACCTACCCTACTGGAAAAAGCTAGAGGTCCGCTCTTCAATCGACGTGATGCACGTGACGAAGGACCTTTGCGTGAACCTGCTAGGCTTCTTGGGCGTGTATGGGAAGACAAAAGATACACCTGAGGCATGGGAGGACCTGCAACGTTTGCACGAAAAAGACGGCATGCCTCCGAAGCGGTATGAAGGTCCTGCCAGCTACGCTCTTACGAAAGAAGAGAAAGAAATCTTCTTTGAATGCCTGCTCAGTATGAAGGTCCCGACTGGCTTCTCGTCGAATATAAAGGGAATAATAAATATGCCAGAGAAAAAGTTCCAGAACCTAAAGTCTCATGACTGCCACATGATTATGACGCAACTGCTTCCGGTTGCATTGAGGGGGCTTCTAACGGAAAACGTCCGATTAGCCATTGTGAAGCTATGTGCATTCCTCAATGCAATCTCTCAGAAGGTGATCGATCCAGAAATCATACCAAGGCTAAGGAGTGATGTGGCGCAATGTCTTGTCAGTTTCGAGCTGGTGTTCCCACCATCCTTCTTCAATATCATGACGCACGTCCTAGTTCATCTAGTCGATGAGATTGTCATTCTGGGGCCCGTATTTCTACACAATATGTTCCCCTTTGAGAGGTTCATGGGAGTCCTAAAGAAATATGTCCGTAACCGCGCTAGGCCAGAAGGAAGCATCTCCATGGGCCATCAAACAGAGGATGTCATTGGGTTTTGTGTTGACTTCATTCCTGGCCTTAAGAAGATAGGTCTCCCTAAATCGCGGTATGAGGGGAGACTAACTGGAAAAGGCACGCTTGGAGGAGGGGACTCAATAATATGCAGGGACGGGCATTCTTGGTCTCAAGCACACTACACAGTTCTACAGAACTCTACCTTGGTGACCCCGTATGTCGATGAAGACAAGAACAATCTGCGCTCCAAACACCCGGAGCAGTGTGACGACTGGATTACATGTGAACACATCAGGACTTTCAGTAGTTGGTTGGAAACACGTCTCAGAGGTGACACCACTCTTTGTGATGAGTTGTACTCGTTGTCCAGGGGACCATCTTCGACTGTATTAACTTACAAAGGATACGAGATAAATGGGAATACATTTTACACGATCGCCCAAGATCAAAAGAGCACCAACAAAAACAGCGGTGTCCGCTTTGATGCAGCAACCGAGAGGGGAAAGGACACATATTATGGTTACATAATGGACATATGGGAACTTGACTACGGACATGATTTTAAGGTCCCTTTGTTTAAGTGCAAATGGGTCAATCTGTCAGGAGGCGGGGTACAGGTAGACCCACAGTACGGAATGACAACAGTGGATCTGAACAATCTTGGGTACACTGACGAACCGTTCGTCCTAGCCAATGATGTGGCACAGGTTATCTATGTGAAGGACATGTCTACCAGACCGAGGAAAAGAAAAGATAAGGAAGCGAATACATCATACGATGAGCCAAAGCGCCACATAGTTCATTCAGGAAAAAGGGACATTGTGGGAGTGGAGGGCAAGACAGACATGTCTGAAGATTATGAAAAGTTTTATGAAATTCCTCCCTTCAAAGTCAAGGCTGACCCAAGCATCCTGATAAACGATGAAGATTATCCATGGTTACGGCGCAATAAGCAAATGACACAAGCGAAGAAAAAGTGAAGACTTTCTCCCGCAACTATTATGATGATACCATGCCAACTTTGTAATAGACGAGTATGATACCATTGTCCGTTTTGTACAAGAATTGCATCTAGTTTTTGCCGTAACCCACTCAACTTTCTTGCACATGCTATGTGGATGAAATGATGATACCATGCCAACTTTCAACCTTCTCAGAGTTCATTTGAAATGCTTTTCAATTTTAGGGTCTTATAGCTCAAAATAATTAGTAAATGCATGAAAAATAACAGGCCAAAAATTAAAAATTATGCCACCTACTGGGCCACCACGGCCTGAATACGATTAGAAACCCATCCATGGGCGAGGATTCAGGCCCGCAGAAGGCCCAGTAGGCCCACAGGCATGTACGGAGAGGTTAGGCCCGTAAGCCTGCTTTAGAGAGGAGCTCGACAGCTCAGGCGCACCGCACCTTATAAACAGGTGCGGCTCTCTCTCAGCTAGCGAGGTGGGACTATACTCACCACCACGCCGCTGTGCAAGGCCATTGGTCCCGGTTGGTGGCACGAACCGGGACCAATTCCACCCTTTGGTCCCTGTTGGTGCCACGAACCCGTACTAATGAGGCTGTGGCCCCATGAGCACCTTTAGTACCGGTTCGTGGAACGAACCGGTACTAGAGTTTCTTACTAAGCAGTTTTTTAGTCCCACCTCGCTAGCTGAGAGGCACTAGGAGCGGTTTATAAGCCCTGAGTGCAGAGACGATGAAGAAGAGGCGCAATGCTCACGTTGCTTAGCTTCAAGCCTTGAGGAATAAGGTAGACTGCATGGAGCTATGTGTAGTGCAGTCTACACTATTCCGAAAGCCTTGCAGCAAATCAACGAGCATTGCGCCTCTTTTTATTTTTAATAACTTATTACAACTCCGGACTTCTTGTGTTCCGACAAAATAAAATAAACTTTAATAAAATTTATGAAACTAAAATTAACAAAGTATTTTCTGTTCAAAACATTGTAAGAAACCTCTATTATTATTGAAACTAAAATCATATAAAATTGATGCAACTAAAATTATCGAAGTATTTTCTGTTCAAAATCATTAAAAGCCAAAAGAATTTTCATAAAGAACTTTTTTTTGATAGAAACTTTAATAGCAAAAAGAATTATCATAAAGTAAAATAAATAAGTAATTAGAAACAAAATAAAATAAAATAAATAAGTTTTTTGTTGTAAGTAGAAACAAAACAAAATAAATAAAGCAAAAAAGAAAACAAAAAAACTAAATACAGCAAAAAAAATTCATAAAGAACTTTTTTTGATAGAAACTTTAATAGCAAAAAGAATTATCATAAAGTAAAATAAATAATTAATTAGAAACAAAATAAAATAAAATAAATAAGTTTTTTGTTGTAAGTAGAAACAAAACAAAATAAATAAAGCAAAAAAGAAAACAAAAAAACTAAATACAGCAAAAAAATTGTTGGGGCGCTGCCTGCTTAGCCTTCCAACCCTCAGGTTTGCAAATACAGGCCCAGAAGGGCTAGGAGGCTAAACGGGCAGCGCGCCAAAATTAGGCCTAGAAGCCTGCTATAGAGAAGAGTTCGAGACAGCAGCCGCAGCGGGGCTTATAAACCACTCCGAGCCCCTCTCAACTAGCGAGGTGGGACTAAAGTTTTGGCATCGACGCGGGCAGCGAGAGGCCTTTGGTCCCGGTTGGTGCCACCAATCGGGACTAAAGGGGTGCATTGGTACCGGTTCGTGGCACCAACCGGGACCAATGCCCCCTTTAGTCCCGGTTGGTGCCACCAACCGGGACCAAAGGCCGCCGCTTCCCGCCCTTTGCGCTGCTGAAAAGGGACCTTTGGTCCCGGTTGGTGGCGCCAACCGGGACTAAAGGGTGACATTGGTCTCGGTTGGTGCCACGAACCGGGACCAATGCCCCTGCTATATAACCAGGACTTGTGAAAATTTCACATCTCCGTCGCCTCCCTTGCCAGTTGCCCCCGCCGCCAGGCGGCCCAAATCGCTCGCGCGCTCCTCGTCGCCGTCTACGCCGCCGCCAACGCCGTCGCCTCCCCGAGCCCGCGCCGTCCTCGTCACCGGCATCCCTCAGCCTGCCGTCCTCGTCGTCCCCGTCGCCGCGTGCCTCCCCGAGCCCACCCCTCCACGTCCCTGTCGCCGCCTGTCGTCCCTAGACCGCCGTCCCTGTCACCGCGTGCCGCCCCGAGCCCGCCGTCCTCGTCGCCAGACTCCTGCCATCGCCGCCCCCCTCGAAGTGAGCCCCCCTTTCCCATGGTCCCGATCGAGTGCCGCTCTTAAGCCCGAGTGCCCCTTGCTCTCTACCGCCCCTGCTCCATGGTCGCCGCCGGCCCTGATGCATTGAAGAGCAGAAGGAGAGGAGAAGGAGAGGAGAAGGAGTGGAGCAGCAGCAAGACGCCGTCCAATTTTCTGAAATTTCTGAATTTTTTTACAGATATGAACAGTGCATATAGAGGGTGTTTGATCAAATGGTAGATGGCTTTGGGCATTTTTAGAATTTATTATATTTTTTGTGGTGAGGTACTGATGCAAGACAAAGGTGATGGCAAAATTTCAGAATTTTTGGATTGGTTTAGAATAGGTTTTCAGCAAGGAATTTGAATCTGGTTCAAATTTCATTTGAATGGAATTTGAAAATTTTGAACTATGGATCAGAAGGTTTTTGGTGAAATGGAGTGTGGGTACTGTCATGAAGTTGGAGTAATTTTTGTGGTTGTAAAAGAGTTAGGAAAATTTAGAATGTGCTAAATATGTCAAAAAATGTTTTTTTGTTCATATACAGAAAGTTTTTATATATGACTATGGATATATGAGCAATGATGATCCATGGATGTACGCATTGATATATATGAGAAACGATGTTCATAGAATATTTACCAAGTATATATGTATTTTTGTTCATAGCATTTTTTTCCATTTATATATGTATGTGGCTATAGATGGATATATATGAGAAATGATGATCCATGGAAAAGTTTTATATATGCAAAAGTTACATTTTTAGAAAAGTTTTATATATCTAGCTAGGAAAGGAAGAAGAAGAAGAAAAAGAAGGAGAGGAAAAAGGAAAATAAGAAGAGGAAGAAAGGAGAAGAAGAGGAGAAATAAATAAGAAGAGGAAAAAAAGGAAAAAAAAAAGAGGAGAAGAAGAAAGGAATAGAAGAGAAGAAGAAAAAATAGAAAAAAATTCTATTTTTTCTTCTTCTCTCCTCTATTCCTTTCTTCTTCTCCTCTTATTTTTTCTTCTTTTTTTTCTTCGATCTTCTCCTCTATTCCTTTTCTTCTTCTCCTCTTTTTATTTCTTCTTCGTTTTCTTATGTTTTATCGGGTCTGTCGTCGTCGATATACCCCTCTCCCGATAACTTCAACACGAGGGGGGTCGATATACCCCCTCCCCACCGATAATATTATTTTCCCATGTACGTATGTCGTCGTTGTCGATATAACCCCCTCCCGATAACTTCAACACGTGGGGGGGTCGATATACCCCCTCCCCGATAACATTATTTTCCCATGTATGTATGTCGTCGTTGTCGATATATATAACTCCCTCCCAGATAACTTCGACATGATGGACGGTCGATATTTATACCCCCTCTCGACCGTGATAACTTATACCACGGGAGCACCCCCCGGCCCTCTCGCTCGACCAAAACTCTCGAGGACACCCAAACCCTAGAAAAAAACGATGTCGGTCTCTTACCCCCTCCCGCCGCGCCCCTACCCTTGAAGCGTTGCCTAGGCCACCCCAAACCCGGAATAAGCTAGGTCTACGTTTGCACTAAAATATCCACCTGCTGTCATGTTTGTGTAATAATTGCCATGTTGTAATATTTGCAGAAACAATGGAGCAAGGACGAGACGAGCAAGCAGAAGAGGTGTTGGGGGACATAATCTTAGCCGGAGGTGATATCTTGTCGTATCTTAACGACAATGATGGTCTGGAAGAACAGGGTGAAGAAGCAGGCTACGGTGATCGAAGAGTGGAGGAGGAAAGACATGATTATGATGGCTCCGGTGACCCAATGCTGGTGCAAGAAGGAGCCCGTGGTGACGGCTCCGGTGACCGAACAGAGTCCGGCCAGGTAAATATATTAGTTAAGCCTGTGCTGACTAGCTAATTGATGCATTCATTGTTTTGATATGTACACATATTAATTAACACTCGTCTTTCTTCTTTTTTCTAGCCCTCCGGATCGAGCACAACTTCGGTAAAGAGACGAGGCCCGAAGAGAAAGTTGCGCTCGGATGAAAGGTTTGAGATCACAGCAATCGCGCGCGACGGCCAACCGATTGAACCCATCCGGACAAAGGATGCATTTGCTGCTCAGTGCGGGGTTCTAGTTAGGGACAAGATCCCGATCAGCATCCAGCAATGGTATAAGCCTAAGAAGGAAGACCCTGAGGTGTCTTATGTCAATGATATGTAGAAAGATGATCTTCGGACTGAGCTGAAGGCAAATTTCACCCTACCGCCAGAGGAGGATCCGGAGAAGCCAGTTATAGAGCAATTAATCAAGTCTCATGCTCTTAAGAAGATGGCAGACCTATTCAGGAGGTGGAAGAATGAGCTAAAAACGTTTGTCGACAAAGAAGAGACACCAGAATTCATCGGCCGGTATGAGAAGATCAGAGATCACTGGCACGCATTTGTGGCCCACAAGACATCGGAAAAGAGTAAGAAGATGTCAGCGACAAACAAGAAGAATGCTGCGAAGAAGAAGCTTCACCATCCCACGGGGTCAGGTGGCTACCTCAAAGCCCGACCTATGTGGGCCAAGGCTGAGAATGATCTGCTTGAAAAAGCGATCGAACCACAGACAATGAACTGGACAGACCGTTGTCGGACTTGGTTCTTCGGGGCTGGCGGAACCTTGGACCCTGTATCAGGGAGGTGCGTTTGGACGAACGAGCTTTTGAGAATACCAGTCAAGAAGATTCAGCAATATATCGATAGAGCGCAGGAAGGGACGTTCATTCCAGACAGAGAGAACGACGAGCTCACAATGGCCCTCGGGAATCCTGAGCACCCTGGACGGACACGAGGCACGCCAGGCTCCGTTCCGTGGAAGGCTGGTTTCCCGGACGCGGGCGGTTACAAAAGCCAGGAGAGGAGGAAAAAAGTGGAGCAGATCCAAATTCAGAAGCTGCACGAAACGGTTCAAGCGCTAGAGGAACGAGACGGCAATCGACATGCCGAAACTGCCCCCGAAGCTACACCGCCATCTCAGCGGAGAAGCAGCGTGGCTTCCACCGAGCTGCTTCAGCTGGAGCATGCGGCTCCTGCTACACTAGTAGAAAAGGGGGCTTTTGTCCCGGTTGGTAAGGACCTTTAGTCCCGGTTTTTGAACCAGGACTAAAGGGTCGTTACTAATGCCTCCCCCCTTTAGTCCCGGTTCTTACACGAACCGGGACTAAAGGCCGTCCACGTTGACGCAGCCTGGAGCTCCACCTTTAGTCCCGGTTGGTTGGTGTTACCAACCGGGACTAAAGGAAATTTTATGATATTTTTTTTTGAAAATTTTTTTTGAATTTGTTTTTAAATTTTTTTTATTTTCAAATTTCTGAATTATTTTAACCTCTAATCTCTAATCACCACCCCTCATCACCGCTCAATTTATCCTCTAATCTCTAATCACCCCTCATCATTCCAAATCATCTAACTTCCCGGACGGTCACCCATCCTCTCACTACTCCAGCCTGAGCACGCTTAACTTTCGGGTTCTATTCTCCCTTGTTTCCAAGTCTGCACTTGTTGTTTTCCTGACAATAGTAAGATGTCAATCCTATTATCCCTCAGGAATTTAGCTTGAGCATGAAGTTACACATTTCACTGTTTGAGTTTGAAACTATTGTTTTAAAAAACAATAATTATTTAGTAACACTAATATTTCTGGAATAATTAGTTTGACCATTGTTTGACCACTGTTTGACCACTGTTTGACCAGATTTGACCAAAATTCAAAAAAACTGAAATAATTATTTAGTAACACTAATATTCTAGAATAATTAGTTTGACCATTGTTTGACCACAGTTTGACCACAATTTGAATTTTTTTGCCTCTCCAGATCTTAAAAGCCCCGTAAATTTTTTCCTGTTAGGTTTTTGAGGATTTTGAAAATGTTTAACGGGGTTCGCCCGTTAAATTCGGATGTAACTTTTCGGGTAGATGATTTTTCATATAAAAAACTTTTTCATCCGAGTTCGTATGCAAAAGTTATGCCCATTTTAAGAAATTCCAGAGAGATTTTGCAAATAAAGTCGAAATTCATATTTGTTAATTTTCCCAACAACTAGACCACATATCACATGGGAAACTTATTTTATTTTATTTTTTTGACATTTCCATCATTTTCTTTTGTTTTTTCTAAAACTGAAAAGGCGGTCCACAGGGGGGGTAGAGTTTGATGGGCCCAGTAGTCATAAAGATTTTTTTGTTAGAAACTAAAATAAAAAAATCTGTTTTTAATAGAATCGTAAAACACAATAACATTAAATAGCAGGAAAAAGAATCACAGAAATTTCAAAGAATTCAAATTTGAAAACTAATGGCACTAACAGAAAGTTTATAATTTTTGTGACCTAAAAGCAAAAAGAATTAAAAAATAAAATTTAATAAAATAAATAAAAATAGCAACAGTAAGTATTTTGTTGTAAGTAGAAACAAAATAAAATAAATAAAGCAACAAAGAAAAAAAAGTGCGATCTACTGGGCCACCACGGCCTGAATACGACTAGAAACCCAACCATGGGCCAGGATTCAGGCACGCAGGTGGCCCAGTAGGCCCACAGGCACACAGTGTACGGTTAGGCCCGAAAGCCAGCAATTGAGAGGAGCTCGAGAGGGTGGGCGCAGCAGCGCTTATAAACCACTCTCGAGCTCTCTCAACTAGCGAGGTGGGACTAAACTTTGGCCGCGACGCGGGCAGCACATGTCCTTTGGTCCCGGTTGGTGGCACCAACCGGTACTAAAGGACTAACCTTTAGTCCCGGTTGGTGCCACCAACCGGTACTAATGGGCATCGCACCCTTTAGTCCCGGTTCGTGGCACCAACCGGGACTAAAGGGCCCAGGTGAACCGGGACTAATGCCTTAGCCGCACGAACCGGGACCAATGCTCACATTAGTCCCGGTTCGTGACTGAACCGGGACTAATGTGAATATTGCCCTGTGACGAAAGCCCTGTTTTGTACTAGTGCTAGCTACCCCACGGATGCTATCACAGAGTCTCAACATTGCCACCTTATGGCGGAATGGCAGAACTTCGAAGTCAAGGCGGCTGTTGGCTCTGTTTTACCTCCTAAACCCGGCGCAACCTACCACTGCCGGCCGATTCCAGAAGGATATGCTAGGGTCATGGTGGATGAAATAACGGAGGGATTTGAGGAGCTCCAGCTTGACCACCCTATCGGTGAAGGGGAGACTCGGCTGGGTTCTGCTCTGAAGACTCCATGCCTATGGCGGAAGGAGCTCATCAAGCTTCCGAACTGGACGGCTCCGGCGAGTAAGGGCACTCCGCCTCCTCCTCCGCCTCCTCCTCCGGCGAGTGATCAGGGCACTCAGCCTCCTTCGCCGGCGCGTGGCGGCACTCCGCCTCCTTTTCCGCCAGCGCCGGCGCGCCAGAGCAGCCAGCCTCCTCCTTCTCCGCCTCGTCAGCAAGGGCGGAAGAGACCCGCCGCCGCTACGGCTGCTCCGGCGCGTCGTAGTCCTTCTCCTCCGCCTCATAAGCAAGGAAAGAAGACAGCCGCAGCCGCTCCATCTGCTCTGCTGGCGTCTAGCAGTACAGCTGCCAGAGGCGGGAGGCAATACAGATTCGGTCCTTCTCTGAAGACTCCAGAGAAGTTACCATACGAGAGGACCGAGGAGGAAACCAGGAAGATCGTGCGAGCCGAAGTGACAAACTTCTTTGAAGGGGTGAAAGCAAAGAAACATCCACCTCCGGAGGAGAAGGTAGATCCGGTGAAAGCAAAGCGCACTCTGGCTGCCCTGACAAAACCACCAAAGTCTCCGCCGAGAGGCAACTATGAGCGCATTCTTGCAAAGACATATGCCGAAGCGGAGCGGTCGGGAAGTACTGTCAGTGATAAAAGGTTAAAAGAACGACGAGCTGGGAAAAAAATTGCCCAGCTCGGCGAACAAGCGAACCAATCGTGCCCCCCGCTCAAGGTGTCAAAAGACATCGTCGCTAATGATCTGAGTATGGTGCCCGGTTATAGCAATCTTGGAGATTACCTGCCCGACGATGTACATTATGACATCATGGAGGTGGACGAACACAAATACCATTACGGGAAGCCTCTCGTCAAAGATGAAAGATCTCTAAGCACGATGATGCGAAGACTACATGATTGGTACATGAAAACCTGCAGAGAGTCTGATGGGATGGATACTTTGACGCTGAGAGTTAAACCGGAGCATGACCTCGTTGGAATTGATCTGCTGAATGTTCCATTTGAGGATTTCTTCCAGTTTTACAATCAAAAGGCCCTCGATAAAACAACGATCACTTGCTACTGTCTGTAAGTAGTACTACTTCTGTCATTAAGTCTCTCTATATAGGTCAGCTCTTTCATTGCATGTATTTGTACTTATCCTCACTATATTATGCAGATTGAAGATCGCCGAATTGAAGAAAAGACAAATCGGTGATATTGGGTTCATTAACACAAATCTCATAGATGCATATACGGTTGAAAAACATCCCAAAGAAGCCGAGGCCAACTTGCTACAATCGTTGGTATTAAATCAAAACAAAGATATAATACTCTTTCCTTACAACTTCAAGTGAGTGTTACTGTCTTGTGCATATTCGGTTTTCCTTATTAGTCCAGGTTATGGTAATGTAATTGATGACTTATGCATGCATGCGCAGCTTCCACTATATTCTCCTAGAGATTAAGCTTGAGCAGGGAGTAGTAACCGTCTTAGACTCGAGATGAAAAGATCCCTAGGACTATGCGAACATGACTCAAATGCTCGAGAAGTAAGTTAAATCGATCATTATCCACCATATCAGCAACTTTGTTCATTTCCTGATATCAAGTAATTGTTTTCTTTGTCTGGCAGGGTTTGCAGAAAATTCACCTCAAAAGCTCCGGGACTGCCGAAGAAGCTGCAATTTAATCACCCGAAAGTAAGTACTATAGTAGCATGTTCCGCGCATCTCCTAGTGATTCAAGTGCTAGTTTCATCAATACCATTTAGCATGCTTGCATATCAGTTTGATTGACCTCTATTTCTTGTAAAGTGGTTGTGGCAGGAACCCGGGAATAATTACTGTGGATACTACGTTTGCGAGTCCATCCGCTACACGACCTGTGAGCGGGGCTACACTGAAGAACAATATGAAGTGCGTAAGCAATAATATTCACAATTTTATTTTATTACCATCATTTGTGTTGAGTTTCACTTATTCATATATATATGTATTGACCCCCTTCTTCAAATTAGATGTTTCGGAAGCGGGATGAACTCCTAGCACCAGATCGTATGCGAGGAATTCAAGAGGAATTGGTGGCATTCTTCCTTGACCACGTGATCGCTGAAAACGGAGAATACTATGTGGACCTTGTGTTCCTACAATTTAATTAGGAGATTGTATTGTAAGAGATAATTATTGTATATATGTAGCCGGTAGTGTCGGATAGATATACGAGAACTTGTTGTTCGACCAATATCTCGGAGAAGGAGAGGTGGTCGATATCACTTCTCTCTATATGCATATGTTCATGACGATCTTTTGTTTCCTTCATTTGATTACTAGCTAGCGTGTCTACTCCTCTCCATACGTATATAGTACGTAGCGTCGACCAAGCACGGAGATAAGAGAGGACACTTCTCTCTATTAATTAGCTAGCTAACACAATATATGAAACACCTAAATTAACCCCCCAAAACCCCTAAACCACCCCCTTTCAAAAAAAACAAAAACCTCAGCTCCTGCCAGTTGCTGACGCGTGGATGCCTATTGGTCCCGGTTGGTGACACCAACCGGGACAAGAGGCCCTGCCTATTGGTCCCGGTTGGTGGCACCAACCGGGACCAAAGGCCCTCCTGCCTGGGCTCCCCGCACCGGCCATGTGGACGGCCTTTAGTCCCAGTTCGTGTAAGAACCGGGACTAAAGGGCTAGGGCATTAGTAGCGACCCTTTAGTCCCGGTTCCAGAACCGGGACTAAAGGCCCTTATGAACCGGGGTAAAATCCCCTTTTCCTACTAGTGCTAACGATCAACCTCACCAACTACCAAAGTAGCGGAAGCAGTGTAGAAGTTGGTGAAGTGCGACAATTCCATAGCTAGCTTATACCTTCCAACCACGAGAATTTCTCTCGGAACATCCGCCAATCTAGAGTCGAAGTAGACCCGCCGATCTAGAGTCGAAGTAGACGACCCTCCGAGGTATCCACGCGTTCCGAAGTAGTAATCCAACAACACTTTGGTCCAGGAAGAAGAGCTCGTAGAAAATTAGAGAGAAATTAGCCTATCGACCCTTTGGAATAATTAGAAGTCTAATTCTAGTTAGACCGGAGAAGAGATTAGAGCGAGTAGGTATGCTGGAGGGCTCCTCCAAAGTATTGGTTTGTCCCTAAGCGGAGCCCTCCCCACATATTTATAGGTGGAACAAGGGCCAAAGGGGAGGCCGAGTTAGCGAGGGAGATGAGTCCCTTCATTGGTTCGGCTGAAACATGTGGAGGACTCCTCCTCCCCCAATTGGTTTTGCCCCTTCTCTATACAGGCGGCACACCTATGGGGCCCCTTTTGGCCCATGTGGGAGCAATCCCCTTGGGCTCGGCCAAGGGGTTTTTCACCCTATAACCTTCTGGACCTTCCATAAATAGGCTGAACTTTTCTACACACTTATTATACGCTTTCGGGACTCCCGAAACACTTTCGGGTCCATCTGAAACACTTTTAGAACCCATTCTCTCATACCCTATGGTCTCCTTGTTGTCATATAAATTATTAGTCATTAAGCATGTGACACTGCATATTCAATAATAAGTGGACATGACCCGGAACACCTTCCGGTCAATATTTAATAGCGGGATCTTGACACTGATGACTCTATATTAGTCCCATTTTTAAGGCATGCCCATCATGCATGGTATCCAGTTTATACTCTTTTTTATTATGATCATTGCATAGTTTTTAGTTATTGTTAGTTTTTATTAGAAGAAGACATCCATATCATAGTCCACCTCCATCCTTTACTCGAACTCCCTAACAATACCCCGCCTCATCCTCCTAACAATCACCATTTTCCAACCCTATAAACCTCTTAGTGGAGCCAATGAACCTAGCAACTACGCCACCACCCTTCAATGATTTGTTGATATGCCCGATTGGTACAAATTGGGCATTGATACCCATTGGGTATGATCACGGGAATGGATTTGTCCCCGATGGGAAGGGTAAGGGTAGAATTTTATATCCATAAGAAACATTGAAATGGGTATGGGATTATTGTACCCGCACCGTACCATACTCATTGCCATCCTATGTGCGTTCGTTCTGTGCTAGCAGGCCCGGGTGGGGCTAGTTCTTCTAGTGCCCCTTTAGCAACCACTGCCATGCTACAGCTGACCCCAAGTGGTGTACTTTAGGCCAACTCCAACATGCGACCCCAAACTGACGTCTGTTTTGTCCGGATTTCGTCCTTTGGGGTGGGGATGGGGCCGTGTCCGCCCGGATTTGGGTTTGCGTCGGCCGGGCGCCCAACGCGCGGCCGGATCTTTGGCCGCATCATGTCCCCGTGCATGCAAAAGTGAGAAACCAAGGATTTAAGCCGCGGCCACGGTTCGCACTAGTTCACGCCGCCGGCAACACAGCCGGCGGCCTACAGTCTGATGCCGGCAACAAAGCCAGCGGCCGGCACAGTAGCCAGCCTTCAAAAGGGACATGTTTCATGCCGGCAACAAAGCCAACGGCCGGCACACGAGCCAACCTTCAAAAGGGACGAGTTTTGTCACTAGCAACAAAGCCAGCGGCCGGCACAGGAGCCGTACATCTAAAAGGACCGCCATCGCAGCTGAGGTCTCACCAAGATCAGGTCATCGCGGGCGAACATCTCCTTCTGCCGGTTCGTGAACCAAGCCTTCCTCTCCGGTGACATGTTGTTCTTGTCGACGATCATCAATGCTAGTGCCACCTCCTTGGCTTTTGTGTCGGCATTGATGGCCTCGATCTCTAGCTTCTTGATTTGAATGGCCTCCTCGATGTCAAGCTTCCTCTTCTTCACGGCCATCTCCATGTCAAGCCTTTTCGTTTGAAGATCTAGATATATCTTCATTTGCTCCTCCTTTCCTTTGCTCTTCCTCTCCTCCCGCATTTCCTTTTGGCTCATCATATCCTCCAAAGTTCCTTGCAAGGCTATAGAAGACGCATCATGCTTCTCGTCAGACTTCGAGCTTGTCTTGACTCTCGGCCTCTTGAGCACTTGTCCCATGTCAGCCACGGTCGACGCCTTCTGTCCTCTCTTCTTCCTATGAGCATTATATTAGTCCTTGAACCTGGGGCAATATTTTATTAGCACCCAACAATGCGTGAGAGTGAATGGCTTGTCTTTGTGCCGGGCCTTGAAGGCTTCCAAAGATTGGAATGCCTACAGAATCAAACATGCGGCCAACATGAAAGGACATAGAATGCATGAAACTTAAATGGCATGCCAACATGAATGGACGCATGATGGAAAAGAGAGAGGTTCATACCAAGTCACCAAGGCCTAGGACGCTCACGGGACGGGCTTTGACGCTCTAGCATAGCACAATATTCGTTGCATTCTTGTTGGATGAATCCCCACCTCTTTTGGATTGAATTGATGCCGCGGGGGCTTGTGAATTGGCAGGGGCAAACTTTCTTCGCTAATGAAATTTCTTGTGAACTCTTGTCCAAAAGATATGGCTCCTTTTTGCTCGGCACCTTTGATTGGATCTTGGCCGATTTCCTTCCAACTCTTGCAAATCAAAGTGTCCTCAGCTTGGCTATATGATCCCGTGTGAATGCTCTTCCTCCTCTTTTGTGCTTCGGCCTTTTGGGTGAGCTTGTCGATGAAACACAATGGCTCCATGGAAATGTCGACCTCTGCTTCTTCATCTTCACAATGTAAGTCATCATCTTCATGCGACGAGTTGCCATGGTCGTCCTCATCATCATCTTCATGGTCGCCGAAGTGAGAGTCATCATAGGTACCACGATCGTCCTGGCTTTGGATCGCGTCGGCATCAAAAGGTTGCTCTTGGCCGTCGCCGTGGAATGCCTCACCATGGCCCTCGAAGATTACGTTCTGCATGAACAAGGTGTAGTAAGGGTCGTCGACCATCGACGTCTGCGTCGGCGGTGGCATTTCGTCGAACAACTTGCAGGCGCAGGCCATGTGAGCCGACGCGAACGACCGGGGCTGCTTTCTTTGCACACCATCTTCACAATGGCCAGCGCCACTATACCCCGACGTGATCTTCAGGTCGATGACGCTCGCGGGCGTGGTCGGATCGACCACCACGCAGTCCGGCGACGTAGAGAATCGTGTCTGCCCATGGCCTGCGGCGGAGCATGAAAATCTGGTGTGTCGTGTGAACAGTGTTGTGGCGGTCGATGGGCTGAGGAGCCTGTGCTGGCCGCGGCCATGGCAGTAGCCGAGAGATTGGCCGGCGTGGGGCGGGCCATACCCATCATGAGGAGGTCGGCCTGGTGCTGCATCGCATGCCACAAGGCACACTCGGAAGCGTACTGCACGGCGGCCTTCTTCTCCTTTTGGACAGTTCGTCGGTCCTTCCTCTTGGCCTATTCTCTGTCGAGCTTGGTGGCCTCTGCCGGCGTGAGCTCTGACCGAGGCTTCTTCACAGGCTTCTTTTTCTTCTCCACGGGCCGGGCGGCAGGTGGTGGGTCGCCGGGATTCGCCTCGTCAGCCATGGTGGATGGAGGGAGGGGGAAGGCTGGGGCACGGGAGAATGGAGGGCGGGGCGCGGGAGCGTTTTGGAGGAAAGGGAGGGAAAGTGGCCGCCTGTGTCACCGACGGACAGGCCAGGGGAGGACAAGGGCGCGCATCCCACCCGGCCGTGCGCTGTCCGTTCGGCCGCAAACTCAGCTCAAACTTGGGCCGGGAATGGGTCGAAAGCGGACAAAAAACGTACAACGGTCCGTTTGCAGCCGCGCGTTGTTGGCGCCGAAGCCTCGCCTCGCCTCTCGCCGGAGCTCTCTCTCTTTCTCTCGCTCAAACGTAGAAGAAAAAAAAGTTCAGGGAAGTTCAGAGAAACGGTGGACACAGTGGGTTTTCCGGCGCACGACGCCCCCTTTACTCCCTCGAGCACGAACTCGACCGTGTCGATCTGTTACAACACCATCAGATGGCTTTATACCCCGAGCCAGCGCACCGGGCACGCACCCACGCCTCCACTCGCCCCTGATCATACCCGCGCTCTCCGCGCACTGATAGCGCCCACGCTACGCCCGACGCCCGCGTCACACGGCCAGCTCCAACGGCTCGCGCCTGACCAGCCCACCTACGGTTCGCCAACAGATGCACACACACACACTCTGGTGCACGGACACGCCCGTGCACCCAACGCACGCACACACGCACGCCCTAGTCCTTGGACCCGACGCGCCCGACAAGTCCAGCGCGCGCCCATACCCGCACTCGACGTGCCCGGCTTTGTTGCCGTGGCTTATTCGTCCATCACGCGTTGGAAGGCCTGCTTTGTTCGTTTACCCCCAAACGGATGCGGACGGATAGGATGGGGTCGCGCGTTGGAGTTGGCCTTACATGTGGTTTTCTTGTGTCGTGTCCTTCGCTTGGCTTCATCTCCTCCCTGTCTCCTTTTGTTCTTGACGTGGTGCTTTCCTGCTTGCTTTTCTTGACCGCAAGGTTTCTTCGAGCTTCGCTCCTTCTGCCACTCGACTGCACATCAATTTCTTCGATAAGCAGTGCCAAAGGTGGTGCTAACTGTTTGTTGATATGGAAGAGGACAAGATAAGATCGTGCAAAAGAGAAAGCCCATGCTCCAGAATCAAAACATGGCATACTATACTACCTCAATACGCAAAGACAGCAGGCATATTGTTGACTTTTTGTGGTACCTCTCGTGATGACAACTAATCATAGATGATGAGTACAGAAGATGGCAACATAGCTGTCTTTGAAAATGATCTTTAACTGACGCCCTTCACAACATAATGCAATACCTTCAGCATCTAAAGTAGTTTATAATCCAATACCTTGCGATGACATAGATGAGTACAGTGATTACGAAAGAAAAAAAAATAGCTGGTTTCCTTTCATTTTCCTTGGGCCATTCCCGTTCTGAACTGGACTTGCATAAATAGAGAACAAATAGTCAATCCAAGGAGAAGCAACTCAAGAGTTGAACGCAATGGGTGCCCTCTCGTGGGCGGCTGACGCGGTGGTGGTGATCTACTCTCTCACCGTGGCCATCACTGCACCGCTAGTCGTCGCACAGGGCATCCTCCCGCGCCGCCTCTTCCCGGCGCCGCTTGTGGCCTTCAAGCTGTGGTACGCGGTGAAGTTCGACGACTACCTCACCGCCGAGCCACCGGCTTTCTTCCGCGGGCTTAACTGGCTGGAGCTCGTCTTCCAATGGCCGCTCAACGTTGCCAACGTCTACGGCATCCTTGCCGGCCGCCCATGGGCCGCCACCACATCCCTGATGGCCGGCGTCTCTACCCTCACCTCCATGGTACCTCATCTTCCTTCTCCTGCTCACCTTGGCTTTTTTTTTTTTTTGCATTCCTTCTCCGGAATACACTAGTATAACAATTAAATGCTCTAGGGTCCTTCTAATTTCTACACTTTGTGGTCATTTTAGGCTGCGATACTTGGAGACATTCTGGGATCAGGGAGAGCGACCAAGAAATTGCTTCTGGTCTATGTCCCTTACGTTGCTTTCGCCGTCATCGCGATTCTTCGTGGGCTCGCCTCAGGCTCAAGATCTCCAGCGGGTTCTCTTGCATCTTATGCTTGGAAGAAAATCATCTAGTACTTATTTCTTTTGTTATGCTGTACCCACAACCATGTAACCAGGGAGGAGTTCGTGATCATCACAATCTTCCTTGTACAATGGATTAGAGCATTATCATATTTCTCTTTACATATCCGCTTGGAAAATTGTTTAGGTTTTGGCTGAAATCAGTCGCGAGGACGGGCTCCTCGAAGACTACAGGCTACGCCAGTTGGTGTCGTTCGTTGCTGCCAAGGGATTAACATTATGTGAAATCCTTGTTTCACACCCTTCATATCTCCACTTCGTTTTTCTTTCAACTTAGTTCTTGTAAGAGTTTCGTCAATGAAGCTTGGGAGAAAAACCATTTATCAAAGGAAGATAACGATAGCATGCACATGGATAGATCCGTATTAGTCGCTGCGTGAGCCACATGCACGCATGTGGATGGCTTATAATTTTGCTTGGGTTAAGCGAGGGCAAATATTTAACCAATTAGACAGTTCTGACCTCTACTAATCCATCCCACCATCTTCCACCGACATCAAGTAGACGTTTATAAGACATGTAAGCTAGCTGGTCTAATGCTGGTTTGTCGCAGTTACCAATTGTCTACATATCACGTATTAATTGTCTTGGTTAGAAGCAAGAAAATAGGAAGACTTCACATATACTCCATCCGTTCTGATATATGTCTTTTGAGAGATTTCAATATGAACCATATACAGATGTATATAGACGTAGTTTACAGTGTAGATTCACTCGTTTTGCTCCGTACATAGTTCATATTAAAATCTCTAAAAGGACTTACATTTAGGAACAGAGGGATTATATGTGAAGTCTTTCTATTTTCTTGCCAAAATGGTCCTCTATATGCTCTCTTTCTTCCAACTTCCAAAAGGGGTCCTACAAAGACTGGACTATTTTAGATTCAGATTCTTTTAGCAAGGAAACGGCGAAAAGAAAAAGTACAGACTGGCCAAATGGAGCGTGGTTTGTAGGCCGAAAGACCAAGGTGGCCTTGGAATTCATGACCTGCAGGTCAAGAATGAGGCCCTAATCTGTAAATGGTTATTCAAACTTCTTACCGAAGATGGTGTTTGTCAAACCATGCTGCGCAACAAGTATCTAGCTAGGCCAAAAGGCGGTGTCCTAGGCATTTTGGTAACCCAGCGACTCGCACATTTGTGCTGGCCTAATGGCGGGAAAGAAAAATCTCTTTCATTTTGGGTCTTTCGCGATAAAGGACGGGCCAGAAATTCGTTTTTGGGAAGACATATGGCTAGGCAATGCCAGTCTCCGAGAACAATATCCAGCCTTATACAACATTGCTCGCGATAAGAATAGTACTATTGTGCAGTGCTCAGTTCATCCCTGCCGAATATTTCGTTCAGGCGGGATTTCACTAGTAGGAAAAGGGGCTTTTACCCCGGTTCATAAGGGCCTTTAGTCCCGGTTCTGGAACCGGGACTAAAGGGTCGTTACTAATGCCCTAGCCCTTTAGTCCCGGTTCTTACACGAACCGGGACTAAAGGCCGTCCACGTGGCCGGTGCGTGGAGCCCAGGCAGGGGGGCCTTTGGTCCGATTGGTGCCACCAACCGGGACCAATAGGCATCCACGCGTCAGCACCTTGCAGGAGCTGAGGTTTTTGTTTTTTTTTAAAGGGGGGGTTGGGGGTTTTGGGGGGTTAATTTAGGTTGTTATTAGGTAGCTATTAGAGAGAAGTGTCCTCTCTTATATCTCCGTGCTTGGTTTACCAACGCTACGTACTGCTATGCCTAAACATGGCTTAGATTGAAGTGAAGGCAACATGTGGTGCATGTCGAAAGTAATACTAATCCGGACTTGATCAAGTTTGGATTGTACTACTTTCGACACGCACCACATGCATGTTGCCTTCACTTCAATCCAATCCATGTTCATTTCACCCGCTGATATATAATAACTCTTCATGCGCGCATCATGCATCATCATATATAATAACAAGTCCTACTAATCATCATCATACAACTTCTACTCGTTATTAATAACAAGTCATACGATCATCATCCTCACAGTCATCGAACCAACCCTACTTAATTGTTCTTAGCACATGATCATCAGTATTAGGTAGGACCGAAATACCCTCTTTAAGGTAAAATAGCATAAAACAATATAGACCCTGACTCTCCATTATGGAGAATGGAGATCATCCTGTCTCCAATTCTTGCGCCTCGCTTCCTTTTGCTTCCAAGAACCTCCTTGCGACTGTCCATACATTTTTTCCATTCTTTGATTTGCATGTCTCCACTTCTTTTAGAAATCCGGTATGGACAGTTGAGATTCGTAGGATGACCTGGTTGTATATTCAAAACATCAAGCCTACCATTCTGATACATCAAATGAGGCACACAATCCTCTGGGATTATCTGTTGAAAAACATAGTAATAACTTCATAGTTAGCAATGATAATGTACTAGTTTTAGAACTATGCAAAATATGCACGGATGTCGTAATAGTAAGAAATCTTACCAGGGTATCTCCATAGTAGTTACCGTAGTTCAACACGTGCACTAGTGGCACGTATTGACCATAATGTTGAGGAGTTTGATTGTAGATATTGTAATTCTCAATATCAGTACAAAATCCGACCAGATGAGTTTTCTCCTTATAAGTTAACTCAGAGCCATCGGTGTAGTAGGTTCTGTCTACCATGTTCCGCACATTGTTTGAACAATCAAAATAAGCTGTCAATGAAAATAAGCTGTCAACTATTTTGAAATGAACAATATAAATTAGCTAATAACTATGTTTGAGAAACTCACGTAGCGGTAGAATTGGAGGCATATCAACAAGGACCCAAATGTCCATATTGTCTTGCTCGATGTCAGGATCACCAAGATCCATGGTGACAAGCATACCCTCATCAAAACCATACATCTTGCAAAATGCTTCCCAATTTTTGCAACCAAAATGGGTTACGCTCTCAGAATTATACAGCTTTACTTCAAAATCTATATCATGATGGGTCCTTAGGTGAATTTTCTTTGTTTCCATACTTTCATGGTCTTCAAAACCCATCCTCTCCAAGACGTAGCGTCTTGCATGGCATGGGATAAGCTAGCCGAATTGTAAAAAATGATAAGTACACATTGAAATAGTTGAAGTCGTGCTTAATTACGAAAAAATAACACTTGTCGTCGTTGCGTACCGTTTCAACATCGAACGTCTCCTCCAGCTTAATACTGAAGCGCCGATCTTCGTTCAGGTGAGGCCTGTCGCACTGACCTCGGTCGTCGTGGCACCAGTCGCACTCCCCCGGGAGACTTTCGTCGTCCGAGTACGACATTTCCTATGTTCATAATTCAAATATTAAACATCTACAATTAAATATATGTACTAAAAAACTTTTCTTGAAAACTCTCAGCTCACGTGGTGTATACATTCGACCGTTGGTGATGGTCGCTTCTCCCTTTGTCCCCGTGTGCATTACACCAAAATGTCTAGCTAGCACACGGGAACAAAGGAGAAGCGACCCCGACGACAACAGTCGGGATTCTTCGTCCTCTCATATATATATGGTGGAAAACTCTCCCTCACTGATTCCTCTCTGACATTTGCGACCGTCGGTGATGGTAGCTCCTCCTTTCATTCTCGAGTGCATTACACCAAATTGTCTAGCACACGGGAACGAAGGAGAAGCTACCCCCACGACAACAGTCGGGATTCTTCGTCCTCTCATATATGGTGGAGACTCGACAGACTTACAGTCAACCCGAAATATCGTTTAATTATCTTTCTAAAAGAGGATTTGGCTGGTCTCACCTCGATGTCGGAGGGGGCGGTGACGGGGATGACGGCGGGGATGATGGAGGGGCCGGGGGCTCCTAGATTTCTGCGAAAACAAAAACCCTATAAGCTATCAACTAATCATAGTGCTCTCCAATTTTAGCATTCAAAGTAGGATCGGAGTAGTTTTCCACTTTGAGCATTCAATAAGCAAAATCAAATCACAAAATAAAGTAGTATTCAAATTAGGATGCATTCAATTATAAGCAAAACTACATCATCTCCATGCGTCCGTACATCGTCGAATATTATCACTAATACACCTCGAATACTATCATACATATAGCATCGCTAGTACAGCTAGAACAGTAGCGCCCGACGGGTATCGGCGCGGGCGGTGGACACCCAAAGGGACGGAACCATCACAGGATCATAGCTCCAGTGAGATCCCTGAAGAACCTGCCAGGTATTGTCGAACCTGCCCTCCAACGCAACCATGTAGCGACGGACGTGCTGGTCCTCCTCGCTGACACGGTGACGTACCACCTCCGCGGTGTCCGGAAGCCTCGGCACCGTCACTGGCCCACGCGAGCGCCACCAAACAAGGATCGGGTCAACGACGGGCTGGTTCCTCACCAACCTACGCCCACCGGAAGGTAGCACCTCCCAAAACCAGCCCGGCGGAGCCCAGTCCCGGACATGGCCCCTCTGATCAAGCCGGCCTCCTCCGCCGAGTCGACGACGAGGATGCGGGATAGGCATCGTCGACGTCGATGCGGGAATAATTGCTTTAACTAAAAAAACAAACTAGTTCTATTAATTTCCTTGCTAAAAATAAACTACTTCTATAGTAAAATAAACTAGTTTTGTTAAATCAACTAGTTCAACTACTAATTAAGCACTTACTATAAATAAAATAAAGTAGTTTTATTAATTAATCAACTAGTTCAACTACTAAGCACTTACTATAAATAAATAAAATAAAGTAGTTCTTACTAAAAATAAACTACTTCTATATATAGTAAAATTTAATAAAATAGTTCTATTAATTAATCAACTAGTTCAACTACTAAGCACTTACTATAAATAAATAAAATAAAGTAGTTCTTACTAAAAATAAACTACTTCTATATATAGTAAAATTTAATAAAATAGTTCTATTAATTAATCAACTAGTTCAACTACTAAGCACTTACTATAAATATATAAAATAAAGTAGTTCTTACTAAAAATAAACTACTTCTATATATAGTAAAATTTAATAAAATAGTTTTATTAAATCAACTAGCTAGTTCAACTATTAAGCACTTATAACCTAAAATTATATAGCTACATTATATTCATACATACATAGTTCTATAAAATTGTATGAACATTATATATGAACATTATATTCATACATACATAGCCACATCCATTCATCATATAGCTACCACATACATATATATATACATTATATATATGAAAAAAATGCAATGAACAAAAAATAATACAAATTATATGAAAAAAATAAACAGAGCCGTGGCGTGGCGGCGGCTCACATCGGGCGACGGAGGGCGACGGCGTGGGCGGCGGAGGGCGACGGCGACCGCGGCGGGCCGGGGGCGGAGGGCGACGGTGACGTACGGGCGACGGCTCGGGGGCGCGCGGCGGAGGCCGACGGCGACGGCGGCGGGGGGCGGAGGACGACGGCGACGGGCGATGGCGTGGGCTCGGGGGCACGGGCGACGGCGACGCGGCGGGGCAGCCTGGCGGCGTAGATCGAGCTCGCGGCGTCGTCGGGCGGGGGGAAACTGGCGATGGAAATCTGAAAATTTCCTAAGTGCTGCTTATATAGCAAAGGCTTTGGTCCCGGTTCAACGCACAAACCGGAACCAATACCCACCCTTTAGTCCCGGTTGGTGGCACCAACCGGGACCAAAGGCCTCTTTTCACCAGCGCAAAGGGCGGGAAGCAGAGGGCTTTGGTCCCGGTTGGTGGCACCAACCGGGACCAAAGGGGAGCATTGGTTCCGGTTGGAGCCACCAACCGGGACTAATGTGCTGGCGCGGTGCGGTGGGAAGTTTAGTCCCACCTCGCTAGCTGAGAGAGCTCAGCACCTGTTTATAAGCTGCGTTGCAGCTCAGGTGCTGAGCTCCTCTCTAATATGCAGGCATTACATGCCTACCTTTGTCACTGCCATGTTGGGCCTATTGGGCCTGCGGGCCTGCATCCTGGCCCATGTGCAGATGGGTTTCTAGTCGTATGCAGGCCGTGTGGCCCATTAGGCGGCATTTTTTTATTTTTTCCAGTATTTTTTGTTTTTGAATTATTTATTTTCTTTTGATTTTTGCTTTATTTTTTATTCTTTTTGCTTTTAGCTCAGAATAATTATAAACTTTCTGTTACTCCATTAGTTTCCAAATTTGAATAGTTTAAATTTCATCCGGAAACTCGTCTGTTACAAAGGGATTTCATTTTTTAAAACTTATTTGAACTCCTGACTTTTTGTGTGTTCAAAATGCACCATTCAAAGCCACATCATCATTTTTCAATCCTTTCTGACTTCATTTGTTATTTTTCATGCATTTACTAATTATTTTGAGCTATAAGACCCTAAAATTGAAAAGCATTTCAAATGAACTCTGAAAAGGTTGAAAGTTGGCATGATATCATCATTTCATCCACATAGCATGTGCAAGAAAGTTGAGAGGGTTACGGCAAAAACTGGATGCACTTCGTGTACAAAACGGACAATCTCTTTCAAAGTATCAGGATTTCATCCGGAAACTCGTCTGTTACAAAGGGATTTCATTTTTTAAAACTTATTTGAACTCCTGACTTTTTGTGTGTTCAAAATGCACCATTCAAAGCCACATCATCATTTTTCAATCCTTTCTGACTTCATTTGTTATTTTTCATGCATTTACTAATTATTTTGAGCTATAAGACCCTAAAATTGAAAAGCATTTCAAATGAACTCTGAAAAGGTTTTGTTTCTACTTACAACAAAAAACTTATTTATTTTATTTCTAATTACTTATGTATTTTACTTTAATTATTTTTTATTTTTTGCTATTTTATTTTTACTGCTGCTATTTTTACTTAATTTATTAAGGTTTATTTATTGTAGTTACTATAGTTTATTTTATTTTATTTTATTAAGGTTTATTTAGTTTTATTTATTTTATTAAGGTTTATTTATTTTATAAATATAAAAAATGAACATAGATGCACTTATAGAGAAAATTCAACCTAAATTCATAATAAATTTCTATGAAATTTACTATGAATTTAGGTCAAATTTCCTGTATAAGGGCATCTATTTTCACTTTAAGAGAAGCTCAACAAGGTATAGAGGGACGGGCTTATAAACTGGTGTGAGCGCCCTTCGGTTGGCGAGGTGGGACTAAACACTGGCCCCAACTAGGACCAGCCCTTTAGTCCCGGTTTGTGGTATGAACCGGGACTAAAGGGTGGTGGGCCAGGAGCGTGGCCCATTGGTCCCGGTTTGTACCACCAACCGGGACCAAAGGGTCCATACGAACCGGGACCAATGCCCACAAGGCCCCGGCCGGCCCCCTGGGCTCACGAACCGGGACCAATGCTCACATTAGTCCCGGTTCGTGACTGAACCGGGGCCAATGTGAAAACTGCCCTGTGACCTAAGCCCTGTTTTCTACTAGTGTTTGATTGGCCCCGACTTGTGTCATGGCATAATCTTTTATCCAGGCTAGATTCGATTAACCTGACACAAGGCCGGGATGTGTTCCGCTGAAACCTTACTACATCTGGGTCTTTCACTGTGAACTCTATGTACTGTGCGTTCACACATTCTGAGGTACCAGTGAGTAATAACAAGAAAATTTGGAAGCCCAAGATTCCACTAAAAGTGAATATTTTCATGTGGTATCTTCGTAGGGGAGTTGTGTTAAGCAAAGACAACCTCGCACGACGCAACTGGTAAGGGAGTAAGAGGTGTTGTTTTTGTACTCATGACGAGACAATCAAACACCTCTTTTTTCAATGCAAGTTTTTACGTTCTGCGTGGCCAGTCATCCAAATAGCGTCAAATTTGCATCCGCCCACAAGTGTTGCCAATATATTTGGTCATTAGTTAGATGGTATTTCAAATAGTTTCAAAACGCTACTAAGGATGGGAGTGTATGCCTTAATTTGGTTGCTCTGGCTATGTAAAAGCGATTTGTTTTTAATGGAAAAATGCCTCTCGTCTGCAGGTTATTTTCCGGTGTACGCACTCGCTACGTACGCGGTCTATTCTACAACAACCAGAGTGTAAATCGCTGTTCAAGGCAGTGTGTACGCGATTGGAGCAGGTGGCTATGGAGGTTTTTTCCGACATGGGTGGCAGCACGGATCGATCCATCACCTCCTTCGACATAGGCATAGTGTCGGTCTATAGAGCTCTACTGTTGCCAATTTGTCGGTTTTTATTTAATGAATTTTTGTCGGACTTTCGGATTTGGCTATGTGCATCCTAGTTGTGTAGAGGCCGGGTGTTACTCATAATGCTTTGTATCCGCTTAATGTTATATTTTAAGATAATAAAATCGCCCTTTATAAAAAAAGAACTGAGGGAGTAGGACACTAAGTACCGAGTAGTCTTGATAACTAGAACTCCTGCTTGCTAGCCTCTGTTTCGAGTTTTCTTTTCTCATGCATGTATGTTGGCCTCCATTGCATATATTTCTAACTCAGTTTTTGTCTTAGCGATTGCCACGTGCAAGCCGCAGAGTGTTGCATGCTGGACTCACGGTGAACGGTGGCCACCGAAAGGTCTTCACGAGGATTCCTTCCTCTATATCCCGTGGTTGGCTTCACGGTGAGATGCAAACAATGGCCAATGATTTGACATGGAGGGATGGTTATGCATCGTCGGCAGATATCGCATGTAGCTGCGGGGATCACAGGAAAGTGGTGGTAACAACACATGAGTTGGTTGTACCTTGAAATGGTTTTACGTTGTTATCTTGTTTAATGCATTGCTCAAATATTTTGGACTGGTTCTTCAGGGTGAAAACCTAGATTCTAACTTTGGATGGTTGGATCTGGTGACGAACGCCCTTAAGCGCCGCTCCCTTCTTAAAGGCGTTGTTGTTGAAGAATCTCGTAGTGTATGTGATGTCATGAGATGGTTAGTGCGGATATGATCATTGTTGTAGTTTGTTAACCACGCATCTGATCACTTTTGGGTTTTTCTTTTTCCTTGCCTATGCATAGCTTTGGTTTTATGACTTTGCTATTTGTTGGCGTGTTTGTGTGTGTGTGTGTTGATGTTGACGATGTGCAACCCATCTATACATAGGTCGGGTGTCTGCTCATTAAATTTGTATTCTCTTGACAATGTGCATCCCACCCTTTATCAAAGCTTTGAGGGTCTCCTTTGGAGATGCCTATATGTTCACGTTCGGGCCATAATATGATCCTGGTCCTTTTCGTTCAGGCCATTATATCACGGAGGTGTCTTTTTCTTGTAGTGCATGGGGTTGACCATAGGGTGCTCCACGCCATCTCCTCCTCCCCTTGGGAAATATCTACTCTCGGACTGTGTTCTTCATTGCCATGGTAAGGTGCCAAGTTGATGACATTGAATTTGTCGCTCACTTTGTAATTGTTGAGTGCTATGTAGATCTTGTATGCATTGTTGTTGATGAGTTGTAACACCTTGAATGGACCGCCTGCTCGAGGTAGAAGCTTGGACTTGCATTAGTTGGGGAATCGATCCTTGCGAAGGTAAAGCCATATGAGATATACAGGGTTGAATACCATCGACTTCTTGAGTTCATGTTGGAGGCGTGTCGGTTGACTTGTAGCTCTATGGTGAGCCTTGTTTCTTTGCGTATATTTTTCATGTATGTGGCACGTGCAATCACATCCATGTTTGTGCACTCTTGTAGAGGAAACGGGAGGATGTCAGCTACTTGTCATAGGTGTTGGGATTTTCCTTAAGATGAAGGATGATGTAGTATAGTAGCAGATGATATTTCTCACACTAAGAACCAAGGTTTATCAAACCAGTAGGAGATTCACGCAAATAAAGATAAACTGTACTTGCAGACACACAAAACAAAGAAAAACATATGGGTTGGATATGAAGGTTGCGGGACAGCCCGAGCATTTGGACTAGTTGTGGGGAGCCCGGTTGGGTGTTGTTTTCTGGTCCGAGTAGGCTGTCCGGGTGTTTGGGTCGAATTTGAGGGCTCTGGTCGTAGATGCTTTAAGGGATTACAGGCACGAAACGTGCATGTAGGTTTCAACGCGATGGTTTTTTTTGCGTGAGAGGTGGGGGATCGAGGTGATGGGGTTTTTTCTGAGAGGAGGGGATTTTTTTTTAAGCATCAGTACACACCTAAGCCCTCATATACACGCGCATATACTTACCCCTATGAACGCACACACGCACACCCTACCCCTATGAGCACCTCCGAGAGACTGAGCCAGCATATCATCTTGAAATTTACGAAGTCACCGTAGGCGCCTCGTCGTCGACGGTAACGTCTCCTCCCACTGAAAGGGCATCGCCGGAAATCCTGAAAAATAAATCCAGGAATAATGCGAGCACCAGGAATTGAGCTCTGGTGGGTTGGTTCACATGAGAGGAGGGGATTGAGGGGTGGGGGAGTTGGACCCTTTAATAGTAGAGATTTTTCTTTTCTTTTGAGACAACTGCTGGCAACGTTTCTTTTTAGATAATCATGCGAAGTTTCAATGACCCGTCCTAGTTTTTACATCATTACATGGACGGCCAAAAGATCACCGGGGTGGCCTAACAAAAAATGATGACATCATATAGCCAGCAGTTGCAATAAATATGAAGAAAGAGATAGTGAAAAGGTGAAAAAAATAGTACTACATATGACATGACAACATCGGTGCCAGATAGTTGTGGGAGACAACCTAATTAGCCCGGGCTCCCGGGTCGCTTCAGGCGACTCCGGAGGCGCCGCCGAGGCCACCTTCGGAGACCCTCCCACGCAGCGCCGTTCACCACGCCGCCGCCGGAGGAGGCCGGCCGCCCGGCGGACGGCGCAGGGGGGCATCTCCGTCCTCTTTTTTTTCTTCTATTCTTCTCCTTGGCGGTCGCCTTCCAATCTAGCCGCTGGCTTTCCGATCTGTCCAGGGCTTGCCTCTCGATCTGGCAGCTACCTCGTGGATGCGCACGTGTGTGCAGATGCTCAGCAGCCGTCCAGGCTGCCGGCTAGGTGCAACACATGGTCATGCCTGCTTCGAGTCATGCTGGGCAGTGGCATGGCCGGGTCTTCACGGCTAGGCAGAGTTCCTGGCTGAGTGTACCGGCGGCGGCTAATGTGTGGCAGATCTGCTTTGATTGCGTTATGGGGAATTGGATCCGGTATGGCGGCGGCCTCATTGCGGATTGCGGTCACCATCAAAAGATTTTCTGAGAGTTTCATCTCCGTAGATCTGGTGGTTGACTTCGGCGGCAAGATGCAAATTATGATGAAGTCTTGATGCAGAGGGATGGTTGTGCGGCGACGGTGCTCACATCACATGTAGCTGCTGGGATTGTGAAAAAGTGGTGGCGACAACACATGAATGACTTCGATGGTGGCGCTACTTGAGCACCCGGTCTTGAGCTCTGGGGTGAAAGCCTATGTCTGGCCCGAGTTGGGTATACCTGGCAATGGTGATGTTTTTACGTCGTTACCTTGTTGAAGGCATTGTTCGGAATGCTCGACTGATTCTTTATGGTGAAAACCTAGATTGTAGCCTTGGGTGGCTGGATCTGGCGACGGTGGCACTTGTGTGTCGCTCCCTTCCTGAAGGCGTTGCTGTTGAAGAACCTCGTCGCCCGAGTGGTGTCATGAGATGGTCGGTGCAGATATGATCATTGTTGTAGTTTGTCAATCCAGGATCCGATCGCTTTGGAGTTTTTCTTTCCTCGCCTATTTGCACTAGTCGTAAACCTGTGCACCTGCACGGGCTATCTTGTACAATGTATTAAATAAATCATTGGTATGAACTATCAATGTGGATAAGAGAAATACTATGTCAATTCCCATCAAATTTTACAACTTATTAATGTTTAATCATTTATGCTATCATATGTTATTTATTTCCTTTTGTAATCATTAAAGTATCACTTGTTCCACAGTACATCTCCATTTGGCATCATGGCTTTGATCCTGTTGCCAATTGTTGGTGCTCCACTGGGCAAATCTCCACCTCTGCATCGGAGGTTGCAGCAAGCCAAAAAAAAGTTCCAACATTTGCAATACAATCAAAGAATATCATGACAAAGAAGACATAGGAAAAGATCATGAGCAAAAATTACATGAACAATTTCACATCAACTGGAGAAAATATTCATCATTTTACACAATATACAGCTTGCAAAGAGGGATTCAGCATAAGCCTAGAGATTAGAGACACATTTTTACTCGAGACGGATCACAAGGCGTTTATTCAATCTAGATCAGTACAAAATCGTGAAATAGCTTCGATTTCACGAAACTATCGACAAATACCCAGTCAACGACTCCTTGCTGATGTAACGTTGTCGTTTCCAGGAAGTGTACCCTATGACCTTGCTAGAATTTACGGATGGTGCCTTCTCCCTGGTGATTAATTTGGAGATCCTTCGCCCCTCTAGATGCAAACAATTCCTTTGGATCTAACTCCATTCGAGGCTACCATGCAAGTAATGTCACCACCACCATTCTTAAAAGCATCTTGCCACATGACATTAGGATGGGATAATAACAATACTTTGTGGAAACAAAAAAATATAAATTGCAAAATTTATGGTCGTCGAGTTGGAAAAAAAATCAGGAGAACAATTCATTTGTTTTTGAAACTTAACCATGACAATGAGAACATCGTAAGCCCATGAAACGCTCTTAACTGATCTCGACACCGACTTCTGAAGAACCCAAGTTCCTCTTCGCAATTTTCTAACAACAGTTGTAATGGGCTATTCGCCTTCGTATACGAACACCAGGCAAAAAATGAAGCACATATACGAATTAAATAAGATTTGGTTTCTATGTTATCAAACGACACCTTTTGTAGTAACAATCTATTGTCACTGTGACCCTACTATTAATGTACTACTTACAAAACCATAAATTAGACTGAAAAAGCTGTATGATAAAGACATTTGTGTGCGGTGACTGTCAATCATAGATGTTGGGAAAATCAGCGAAGATAAACAATCAGTCCTGCTAATTTGTAGGCGCGGTTCCTCTCTTTTTGAAAGAATTTGTTTCATCAGCAAATCGTTAACCATTTTACATTCCGCGTCCGAAATATAAGAATATATATTGGTATAGAAACGTAATGTCTTACATAGTGGCTTCAATATGGATAGTACTACGCTCTCCATACCTAACCACAAATAATGTAAAAACTATAAAGTACTAAATGTGCAAGGCTTTGTAGTAGTGCATAGCTTCAGCAGATCGCTGAGCATACTCCAACTTCATCCCAAAATCAAATGTAGTATCAAAATTATATTTACTGTAAATCTAAAGATAGAAGGAAATTATTGTCCATTGGGAAAGAGAACTTCATTTTAGATTTATTCCAAATGAAAATTTCGCATTCAAAACTAACATAAGCTCAGCAATCCTTCTCTTAGAAACGACTCACTAAACATGAAGGTTACTGGAATATTTACATCAAAACATTAACGGTAACCAATTTGATGTTGGGAAATATGTGATAACTTTCAGTTTAGATTTGAAAGCACCACTGATGCAAAAAACTTATTTGGTAACATCCATAAACTCCAAGGAAGGTACTGGTAATTACACTTCAAGCAGAAAGGAAGACATGCCAACATGATCTGTAGATATGCATAACCAAGCAAATCGCTGTTAGAAGTAACAGCGCTGGTTCATTCTCGATCCTTATATTTATCGGGATACAAAGGTCGAAAATTGCTGATATGCTGAGGACGTCATAGCACAATCATCACAAAAATCACCAAGCTTATATTATCCTCTCTGTACATATATTCTACACAAGTTAAGATAAAGTATCATTCGCACATACAAAAAGGAAAAATCCACATAAGTTCACACTGTAATATTCACTCTTTCAAGTTTAATTCTGGCCACCATTTTATCTTCAGATTGACTGCAACAGGACCGGAAGGGCCACTGGAGAATCAAAGCTTTTAATTAGAAATTAGTTATATGTAACCAACTTTTTATGATTTAATTCATAACCAAACCAAACTCAATACTCTGAACATAAAGGGCACATGATTTCAGGAAATGATGTAAAGCCATCTAGCTAAATAGAAACACTCAACATAAGCCTATATATTTCTAGAAGAAAACTTACATTTTGCTCAACAAATACGTCCTGGAACCTCATAACCAACATCCTGAAGCACCTTAATCCACCATCGCATCTTTCTGCCCCTAACCACTCAATGCTCACTTTTGAAAACGTGTTTGGTCTGATTGTGTATCTGGTTAGGGAATTGACTTTGTTATCAAAAGAAGAGGCTCTGAGCTTCCGACAGGCAACAACTACATGGGATCAGCGGATAAAATGCTTCTTATTTTAAATTTGGATGCAACAAAGTAATCAATGATGGGAACATCCATCGTTGATTTAAATAATGGCTTCGCATGAGGTCTAATGTGAAAAAATTAGGGTATATATGTTCAGAAATAAGAATACATCCAGCAGTCTACAACATCATGCCAGTTGCCAGTATAAACCATGTATTGGGTTAGAAACTAAGGATGTATCTAGTTCTTCCAAAGCAATTGGCTGTAGCATGTCGGTAGTAATATCAATGCTAGGCCAGTGGTAATGATTTTGATTCCTCACTTGATCCTTGCCAAATCTGCGGTTCTTACTGTCAACAATGAGGTTGGCACTGACACAATTTCTGAGAAAATTAAAATAATGGAGAAATCATCAAAAGCCCCTCAAAAAGCCAATGCCACACGTAATCTGACAAAGATATAATGAAAATGAAAATAATGAAGAAAACATCAAAAGCACCTCAAAAAGCATAAGCCACACGTAATCTGAGAAAGATATCATGAGCAACAGGAATAAGAGAGAGGCGGAGAGAATTAATAAGTACGTACTTGGTGGAAGGTAAAGAAGAAAATTGGAGACGGATGGAGATGTACGTGTATCTATCCCTCAAGTCCGGTTTATCCTAGCAAGCAGACTCCTTCTGGAAAGAGATGTGGCTTGGGAAAGAAGATCGTGGCGAATTCAAGCAAAACCTTGAGAATCTCATGGCTTCCTTCGAGGCTTCCGCTGCATCATCCCATGAATCTTGTTTTCTGACGGCGTTGTGTAGAGGAAAGATGGCCAGATTGGAATCAATGGAGAGGGGGCCGCTGGGTCCTTGATTTTTCAGATTATGGGCAAACAGGAGGCGTGACCAGATTGGAATCTTGGGAGGAGGAGGCTGGGTGCTTGATTTTTAGGATTATGGGCAAACAGGAGGCATGGCGCATGGGTCAGGGCCAGATCGGAATCAATGGGGAGGCGGCGGCGGGGATGTGCTTGATTTTCCAGATTATATGGGCAAACTGTTGGCGTAGCGTCATGCAAGTTGTGTAGGGCATAATATTTTTTCTATAACCTAATAAATCTGCACCGTAATAATTCGGTCCCACCAGATTAACGGCTCATAAAATCTAATTAATGTGGGAATTTTTAGGAAGTCTGAAATTAGTATAGGTATAGATAGATAGATACATAGATAGATAGATAGATAGATAGATAGATAATTTTGGTCTTATATGGTTTTGCTATTTGTTCGCGTGTTTTTGTGTATGTGCGCGTTGGGGTTGGCTATGTACATCCTAGCTATGCAGAGGCTGGATGTGTACTCATCGTATTTGTATCTTCTTGATGCTTCATTTTGAGTTAATAAAATCCAACCTTTATCAAAAATTGACATGACAACATCGTATAGCCAGCAGTTGGCTATCATGCTGCAACTTATTGATGGATGCACACCTCGACCAGCGGTGAACTGCAATTCAGAGGCATCTAAATCAGCAACGTACCTAAACTACTTACTCAGAAATTGATCAGCAACTCCTCTTGGGGATGAAGAGGTGGCCTGTCATGTGCCAGCTCTCGCCCCCGTAAAGGTGCACGTACGGACAAGCCGGTGTATACGTTGTGTTCGGTAGCATGTTCCACTGCGCCTGCGCATCTAGGTCGGTCGCCGTCGCCATCAAGGTTGTCGTCCAGGCCGGCGTCCCGCACTCGTACCTGCTGTGCGTGATCCGGCGGAACCCCTTGATGAAGTTGTTTATGTTCTTCAAGTTGTCAGTGTCGAGGTCGATCATGAAGATGTCGCCATAGGGCCGCACCGCGTGCATGAACATGGGCAGCGAGATCGGGTCCACGGACACAGCCGCGAGGTCTGCCGTCACGGCGATGCTCCTCCCGTCTGGGCTGAACACCGGATGGTTTATGTGACCGCCGAGGTCGCCCATGCTGTCCATCACCCTGATCACCACCATCGGGTCGCTTGGCTTCACCAGATACACGGAGAAGTACCCCGGGTCCAGGCCGTTGTCCAGCTCGTCGGCGTCCCGGGGCTTGCCGCGCGTCGACGAGAAGACGATCCAGTCGCCTGTCGGGGACCATTGGCAGTGGGTGTCTGTCCATGGTCCTTTGGTCAGCCGCGTCTCCCAACCAATCCCGGATTGCCCGTTTTCTGCTTCCAGCATTATGTGGAGATTTTTGTACTTCTTCACACCGCCATCCCTTGTCGAGCGGAAGACGAATTTGCTGCCGTCTGGGCTGCTCGATGGGAACGCGTTGTTGTAACCGCCATAGGTGAGTCTCTGCCGCTGCACCACGTCACCAGATGCATTGTTAATGGCGTAGATCTCCAGCGTCTTGTCGGCGTTGAAGGAGGTGCCAATGCAGACATAGAGGATGTCCTTGTCGGGGTTCTGGTTCCACACAGGGGAGAAGACTCTGTGTGGGCCCCTGTAATCGTACACGATGCGCAGCCCTCGGTGGTCGGCCACCCACACTGCCTTGAACTCTCCGTCGACGAAGGCGAGCTTGGAGCCGTCCTTGGAAATGGTCGGAGACAAGCCAGACACCCGATACAAACCGACATCCTTCACCGGGGAGACAATCTTGTGCAAGTTCGAGGGGATGTGGTCTCCGTGCTGCAGGAGGTCGCTCCTGCACCGGTGGTATCCAATGCGCCCCCCATTGTCCCGCACGAAGGGGTTGTAGTGGTCCGTTTTTGGCCTCGTCTTCTGAGTGATCTGCACCGGCTGCATCCCCGGCGCATTATTCGTGTCGAAAATCTCGATGTGCCGGTATTGCACCTCAACGCGGACGTTGTCAAATCTGGACTTCTGGCGGATGGTCGCCACCGCTACCTTGGTCTCGCTGATGGCCGCTGGAGTCACCGCGTCCAATTCTTTTGGAGTCACCTCCATGGTCTCCTCGGTACTGATCTTGTACCGGAAAACACCCCATGCCGTTTCAACCATGTTGAAGGGAAGGGTCTTCTCGGTGCCTCGGTGGAAAAAGATGATGTTGTCGCTGCCCCATGATGGCCAGCCTCCGTTCTTGATGAGTAGCTTCCGGCCCAGGCCGTCCTCACCATCAACGTTCATAACATAGATGTCGGTCTTGAGGTTCTCGATCTCACCATTCCAACTCTTGCTTTGAAACGACGCCACTGCTACCATCTTCCCGGACGGCGACACAGCGGGGCTCAAGTCGAAGACACCTACACATGCCATACATATTGTGTGATTAAATGTATGAAGTGTATATATATATATATATATATATACCTTGTGGAGTGAGGCGCTCGGTCTTGCCTGTTGAAAGGTTGGTTTTGTACACGACGGTCCAGGGACTGCGACATTGCTGCACCGGTTCCTTGGTGGAGGTGTATATGAGAGAGTGGCCAACCATGCGAGACCCCACATTATATCCGCCGCCGATGCAGCCACTGTCCTCCAGGCGCGGGCCAATGAAGTTGGCTGCGCCGAAGATGTCGGCCAGCGCGAATACCTTGACCCTGCTGTCCACATTAAAGTGCAGAGCGATGTGGAGTATCTCTAGGCCGTCATTCCTCTCAGAGACAAAGATGAGACCAGAGACGTGACCCGCATCAACGTCGGCATCAGTGGTGCCGTCCTCTTCTGCCAACTTGGGGTTCTTGAGGAGGGTCTTCAATGCGGCGGGAGGGATGGAACAGCCGTTGTAGTTGTAGGACACACCATCAGTGAGGTGGAGCTCTTCATTAGTGCACGAAGGTGAGAAGGGGCAGGCGAATATGTCGAATGGCACTGGGGGCCTGTAGGCGGTTGAGAAAACGATTCTGCCTCGACGCTCTGCAATCGAGCAGCGAAGAAGGAATTAGTGACTAAAACGACCATATTCTTTTATAATTAAATAATTAATCCTCACGATCCTCAAAAATAGAAATTTTAATCCTCACAAATATATTTCTCTTAACTGCAAACATGCATGAAAAAATGTCCACAACATTCAGTGAAAAGACTCAGCTGCTTGCATTTTATTATGCTACGTAGATTAAATAAATATAAATAGTTGATCCTAACTAACATATCAAAGAATTCAAACCATTGCGCCATCATCATCCCCCGACCCCCCGTCCGCCTAGGGTTCCCGCGTCGTCGGTGGCGGCTCCCCCGTGCCGAGCTGCCGCCAAGGCCAGAACCCGC